>NW_019416279.1:2343638-2379434 GCF_000390285.2 Anoplophora glabripennis
GCAGGCTCGACTTATAGACAAGATTCGTGAAATTAACAATACCCCGAGCATCTTAGAAAATGTCTTTAATTCTTTGAGGAACAGGTGTGAAAAGTGCTTGGAACAAGGAGGGGGACACTTTCAGCAGCTGCTTTAATTTATTGTTATAACAAGGAGGGGGACACTTTCCGCAGCTCCTTTAATTGTTTGTTATTGTTATCACGATTATTCTTTAAAATAAAGTTATATAGTCATTAAAGTTATTGAAACTGACAGCTGATATACAGCTCGTTGAGAAATGAGGTTAAGTTGGTCGCTATAAGCTACTCCCTACGTCCAATGTGTCAGAACCAACTTCGACCACGTTTTTATTTGAACGCTCGTTATAAGCTATTTGTAAACTTCGCATTTTGTCATAGAAATAAGATTTCATGAAAAACTAATGAATTTTGGTATAGGAGCGGGTATAGCAAAGTTGTAGATAATTTAATTCTGCATTTTATGGTATGAAAATATACAGGGTGTTGCATTTAAAAAATTCGAGATTTTTCAATTTTTTAATTGGCAATTTTTACATGATATTTTGGTCACCCTGTATAATGCGGGCCAGTTTTTGGAGCATGCTTCGGAAGAGTCATCCTTACTAAACATCTGATAAAAAAATGGGCTTAGTAGCTAGTAGTATAACCTGTCAGTATCAGAAAATGTAAGCAGCCAATATCGACTAGAAAAACCTTTCAAGCGAGATATCTCAAAAACTGTGAATATTTGAATAGAACTATTCTACACAAAGTACCCTTTATTTTTGATGTAGAATCTGAAAAAAATATAAAAAATGTGTGTCCATTTAAAAAACCAAAGTTGGTGTCTGTCCAGGAAAAGTGGAACACCCTGTATAGTTGAATACATTTTTAATTTGTACATTCCGAGAAATGTGGCAACACAGTGAAAAGAAAAATCCATATATTCCTCATTTTAACATAGATATTGGACTTTCCCGCACTAGTGGGACACGCTGTACATTTAATTTAAATTATTAGATTTGACAACAATGCATAGCCAGTTCCCAATTGCGCATGCGCTGAGACTAACGCGCGATCTTATTTGAGGTTAGGTTAGCTTGTTCAGCGGTGGGGTATGAACATTAAAAGAAAACGTTGAATAAAAATTAAGTAAATGCAATATGCAATGTAATATGCAATACTTTGTATTTTCTTTGCAATTTCTGTGTGTTTAAAATTTGTCTATTCCTTTTTCTTGGAATACAGCAATAAAATTATAATTTTTCAAGGATCAAGAAATGACGTGGTAAATTGCGGGACTGTAGAAGCAACATCCAAAGAAAAATTAGTTTCTTTCCACAGCGGCAAAAAGTCGCTTTGTCTGTCTAGAAGAATTCTAATCCGCCTAATGAATTCCTAAACATTTTGAAATCCTCATCAAGTCACCGGTCCGGGATTAGAGCGGGATTCGCCGGAATAGAAGAAAAAAAAACACGGAAAAAACCGAGATCATCCATCTAGCTAACGACCGCCTTAAAAACCGAAAACTTTTCAGTAGAACATATTCGGCGTTTTTTCCGACGAATGGCGGTTTAAATGCGGTTTTCATCAATCAGAGGCGGCCGTGTTTGCGAATCGGAGAACGCCTCTGAAAAATGAGCAGCTACAGAAGAGTTGTCGGGGCTTTTACGTTATTATATTTGACAATGGGGACGCTCTCAATTTTTAGGTAAACACAATCGCGCAGCGGCTTTAGGGGGGAAGGGAGGGGCGACGGCCACAAAGAGATGATTTTTTGACGCCGGGGGGCAGACGGCTCTCGATTTCTCTCCTGGGATTTCTAAAGGTAATCGAGTCTCTTGGAACGCGGAAGGCATGAGTTACTTTCTACATTGCGACATATTTCGCACTGAAAGTCTGATAAAATGGTTCTAAAATACTTGGGATACTAACAAAGCCGCCAGTGGCGGCTCGTCAGGATCAAAGAATTTAGAAAGATTTATTGTTGTGAATTTATTTTCTTTTACTAGAAAGTAGAAATTTATTATACAGGGTGTCCGCAAATTCCACCGACAACGTTTGACTGCATATTCACGACAATAAATAAATACGATCTACGAAAAAAAATTAAATAAAAATAGGTGGTTTTTGAGTTACAAACCTTCAAAAATAAAACTAATTTAATTAATAACTTCATAACCCTTTTGCCGATAGCGTTTTTTTAGATCGTATTTATTTATCGTCGTGAATATGCAGTCAAACGTTGTTGGTGAAATTTGCGAATACCCTGTATAATTTAGCATAATACTTTAATAAAAAATCACGATCAGAAATTGTTTCTTGATAACCGCGAGGTCAGCATACCGATTCTGCATACTTAAATGCGAAATACAAAGACTTCGTACATTTTATCCGAAAGAATAATCACTTCTTAAACAATTTTTATTTTGTGTTCCTATTAGGCATCAAATAATGTTTCCGAGAGTACGTCAAACAATATATTTTTCAGAGTATATTTTAATTGTTGTAAACTGTAAAGGTGCCCAATTCATATATGAAGATAGTTTCAAACTACCTAGTCGGATAATAAAAATTTTCCATTTTAGTTTTTTACCACATTTTACAAATTAAAAAATAACATTTCTTCAAGTACCTATATTTTTTTAATTATTCAGTAAAATACGTAAACAAAAAAGGGAAACGACTTATTTAAAAAGCGTATAAATACATACGCACCTACTTGTATCTATTATTGTAGTATTAATTAAATTATGGTTATGAATCTGAAAATGAGAGAGCAAACGTTTAAGGCTATTGGAGGGGACAGGGTCGGCATGCTGTACCCCGATTTGACACTTGAAGGAGAAGACACGCGTAACTAGTTTAATCGTTTAGCGGGCAGAATACCATGTCGTCATTTTTTTATGGACATAGCATAGGTTTGAAGCTTCAGAAATACAAAATATTAGCTCCTGAATAGAGTTTTCAAGGAGTCACATTCTTTGGTTTGGAAAGTCAAACGAAGGATGTTTGACTTTCTAGCTCAGATTTCTTGGATATGAGGTTAGAAATGTAAGAGTAGAGGTTAGGGGCTTCAAAAATAAAAAAATATGAGTTCCAGAAAATAGTTTTCAAGGACTTTTATTATTTGGTGTGGAACATATGCATTCTATAAATTTCTAGCTCAAGTTTTTAGAATTTGAAGTTGGGTTTTGAGGGTTTGGGGTTAGGTTTTGAAGGATTTGAGGTTAGGTGTTTATGGTTTTAGAGTTAAGAAATATATGCTCAAAAATATAGTTTTCCAGAAATTATACCCATATTTAGAAAAGAGTCAGTGTATTACTTTGAGGTTAGGTTTGATGAATTTGAGGTTGTTTTTGGGTTCAGGTTGAAAAGTATTGTGAAGCTACATGATTATTTTCGTTGTTTAATCAACCTCAGAAACAAAATTTTTTATTTGTTTATTTTTAAATACCGAATTATTATCTTTGGTGTTGAGGTAAATGGTTTCTCACTCGATTTAAAGAATTTCTATATAGATATATCAAATTATCGCACCAGGATCATAAAATTAAGCATATTTGAAGAAAAATAATAAATAAATTACCACTGTACGGTTAAAATAGCGCGTATAATTTTTCTTTACTTAAAAGTCAGCCCCCCAAAATCATATTTTTTTTCAATATGTACGCCAATGTTCCAACTGCTCAGCATCGAAATGAAATTGATGTCATTCGTTAGTATTTCTATTAGTTTTATACAAGGTGAATCACAACTTATCCAAAAAAAAATGAGAATAGATGCGTCATGAAAAATGGAGTCATTATCATAAAATATTTTTTGTAAAATTCTCAGTTTCCGAAAAAAAAATATTGAAATTGTAGTATTTTCAACCTTTACATCGCTACGCTACTGTAGTCTCTAGCGTCATTCGCCCACGTGGCTCCAGGCGATTCCGAATACTGGAATCCGATTTTAATATTATCGTTGTTGCGATGGTGTTTACATTAGTTTTTCAAGTGTCAAAAATGGCTTACGCGTATAGAAACTCGGAGTTGCTGGATATCGTTTTAATGTATGGTGAAGCAAGACAACATTTGTGTTATGGTGAAGCATTTGTGTTATAGTGAAGGAAGACAACAGTTAGTTCGTGGAAACTGGGTAAGACGGGCCCAAGTGAGTTTACACGTCGGTGGACAAAATTTTGGAGAGTTGTTGTATCATCAACTATGTCAAATTATTCTATTAATTAAAACTACAAATTAATTTAATTAATTAATAATAATAGCGGCAAAAGCAGTTGAATTTGCTGATATGAAATAGGTGTTATAAAATTTTATTTATTTTTCTCCTTGGGAAAGAAATTCTTTCAATTTCTTGTCCGATCATTTTTTATTACGCTTTGCCGCCGTGCCAGTCGCCGACTGCATGCTTTGCCTTGCATAGGGTCAGGTTTTACAGTGGACCAGTTTCCAGTGCCGTGCAGAAGTTTGTTTTTAAATCATTTACGAATTGCCCTTTTTATTTTCTTTTACAAAATTGTATTTGTAAGTGATTCAAAAATTTGTCTGGTTTTGTTTCGATTTTGAACATATTGGGGGCTGATCTTGAAACAAAAGAAATTCGAATATTTTTTAAACAAAAGAAGCACCAACGAAAAGAAAAGAAACACTAAAAAGCACCAACAGAGCACTGCCGACACTTAATTTTTTATGAAAAAAATTCCACACCGTGAGGCCTCCTCGACTATCATTTTTAACCGAGTAGCGGTAATTACCGGGCTATCCCGCGGATTACGGAGACAAATTACGCGAGGGCCGCGCCCGTCGTTGCCCCGGAATTGATCACCGCGCCTTAAAAACAAACTCGACACGTCCCGTAAGACAAAGCCGACGGGGGCGCCACCGTCGATCTCTTAATCCGATATTAAGCGACAACCCGGCAAGTAGAATAATGGCCTCTATCTAATCTGCAAGCGGCGATTAAGCTTTTCGGCGATTGTGTCGCCTTTGTGCGCCACGAGCGGTGACGGAAGGGCATTTTTAAGGGCGGCCGGAGAGCGACGGCCTGTCGCGGAACCCGGGCCTGAGATTAAGGGCCGCCATTAGTCTTCCATCCTGAAAAGTGGCCAGGGAAAAGTTTATAACGGGTCGGCGGCGGGGGGTTTCAGCCAGCAACGCCGAAAAAGTAGCTCGGATGGCGACCGCTCTTGGGTTAGGTTGATGCGTGACAAAAGGCCATTTTCATGAGTGAAAAACTGACACACTGAAAAATTCCGGGTGTGGTACCACTGGAAAAAATAATGGCATAAGTTTTTTTTTAAACTCGATATTAATGGAGACACAGATCATAAATGATTACGTCACGTGAGCAGTAATTTTGTTTGAAACAGTAATTATATTTCCTTCATGTTGGCAACTAAATTCTGGTAAAATTACTAAAACAATAAGGTCGAGACTACGTCAAAACGTAACATTTCGTTTTACCGGCTCATGATTGGTATAATTTGTCACGACATGTCGTGACATTTCATTCAACCAATCAGCGATCGATCGACTAAGTAAATTACACGCATCTCCCCTATCAACTTCGGGTAAAAGGGGTCGGACACGACATATATCATCGAGGCTGCGACTCGGACTCTCGTAATTGGCTGGCTGTGGGAGAGCAAGTGCCCTGTTGCATTTTTTCTGAACCGACCTTATATCTAAAGCGCTTTGGTGTTTGTTTAGTTTTAATTTCATTATTATTCCACTCAAACCTTTGGTAAGAGGTAGACGGAATATTACAAAAATGGTGTACAGTGTCGAACAAAAAATTAATATTATTAAATGGTATTGTCGTGCAGAAAGTGCAGAGGAAGTCGTTGATCGATTTATATTTTCATACCCTGACGAACCAGTCCCCACTGCTAAAACTGTTTTGAATATTTTTCATAAGTTTGAGGAGTGTGGATGTGTTAATGAGTGTACGAAATGTAGCAATCAGAAACCTTGTCAAATTCCTGAAGCAAAGAGAGGAAAAGAGTGCTCTGTGCTTTTGCGGAAATAAGTGAGCCGTGTTCTTCCTCCCAAATTTCCGAAGAACTTAACATTCCAAGTCGTACAGTTCGTCGCATCTTAAGAAAGAATGGCTGCAAAGCCTGTAAAATGCAAACTTTTCAAGAAATTATTCCTGGTGATCAAATAAAGCGTATGGAGTTTTGTGAATCCATTAGGGAAAAAATAGATGAAAATAATGAATTTGCTAGGCAGATTTTATTTACAGACGAATCATCTTTTTCCTTACTTGGCCGTTATAATCCTTCAGTGGTCCAATATTGGTCCCGAGAAAACAAGCATTTAAGTATACCATTAAGAACACAGTACCCTCAAAAGGTAAATGTTTGGGCTGCCATCTTAAGCGATAATATTGTGGGTCCCTTTTTTATTGATGGTAATTTACATGCTGTGAGATATTTGCATTTATTACAAAATAGTGTTGTACCAGCTGTACGAAACTTGGATGTAAATTTTGCGGGAATTTGGTTTCAGCAAGACGGGTGTCCTACACACAACGCAAGGCCAGTTCAAGATTATTTAGAACAAACTTTTCCTGAAAGACTTATTTCCACAAGAGGTATCATACCTTGGCCTCCTCGATCTCCAGATCTGACACCTTGCGACTTCTTTTTATGGAGTCATTTAACGCAACTTCTCTACAAACATCGACACGAAAGAGCCGCGAATTTGGACGAATTACGGCTTAAAATTAGAAATATTTTAGGATCAGTTACTCCTGAAATTTTGTCAAATGTTCGTCAAGAATTTGACGACAGATTAGGGTATTGTGAAGCCCAAGCAGGTGGTTTGTTTGAACACCTTATTAGTTAATAATAAGCTTTTATTTAATAAGCATTTGAAAATAATTCATTAGTTGGATGGCTTTAGTATTGTCTCAAAACTTCTTATCATTCTTGTAAAAAAATATCGTTCAAATAGGGTAATTACCACATACCACCGGTAATTACTGTACGTATGGCAACACTGTTGTCAATTCCAGGCTATGGCTTATAGCTGTTTTACAGTGACAATTTATTCATCAATAAATTGACGAAGTTCTTTATCAATTAATTCACGAATTTATTGGTAAACAGTGTGGTTTTACACTGCTACAGACTTTATCAAGTTTTTTGACGTATGAATCAGTTCTACCAATGAATCAAAGAAGCAAATAAATTTCTAAATTGTCACCTTTCCATTAATAATTGTAGTAATACAACAGCGGTACCGTTCTGAGACACATATTATATAAATATTAGTTTTTGTAAATAACAAATCAGTAAAAACAATGCAAAACTAGCACGACGCCACACAATTATTAATAACATAACCTCATTAGTGATCTGAGGCTGGAAATCTGTTGGGTTGGTACTTCCGAACTTCACGAAGAAATTGACGAAAATTAGAACATGCTCTAATTCGTCAAGAACTTGATGAATAAATTGATGAAGTTATTTAACAGCTGATTTGGTGCATTGCACTTGTCTAATTTCTTGATGAAGCGACTTCATCAATTAATTGATCAATAAATTGTCAATGTAAAACAGCTATTATACTCTTTATGCCATCGCAATAAATCAAAAACGTAATTATTGTCCAGTATTCTATCTTCCGTATGTACGTATCTTAGACATACGTTGTTCCCAAATTCCTAATGCAAGACAGAGACAATAAACCAATAGTCAAGGAGAGCTTAGAACCGCAGGCTTTGCGCACTTCTTATGGCGTGTTTTTATTCCCTTATATCGATGGCATAAAGTTATACAAATGATATGGGGGCAGAGTTAGAATTATTAGGGGAAACTGGTGAAATATTTATATAATTTACTAACTTTGTACCGGAAATAAAAATATAATAACAAAAACATACGTGAATAAATATGACACTTTTTATGAACAAAATAATTACCACAGTTGTAGATAATCGAAACCGTTTAAAAGATTATAGACATAATTTTTTAACTGCATCAGTAAATCTAGCTTTTCAGCGAGACATGTCGATTTTGAGCGCAGGAAAATATTGAAAACTCCGGTCCATAAATTCCAAACGCCCTTTCAGACATTTATACACAAGGTTTAGTTACGTTAAATGGTCAATAAATAACGGCATTTTACGATGTCTTATTTTTTTTATGAACAGACCACATAAAAAAGACACAGTGCCACGAAATATTGAAATAGAGAAAATGGGACTCTTATTCACGCAAACTGCCACATTCCCCATCTTTAACGAGACATATATCTAGCCTATTTATTCATCTATTCCGTCTGGGATGGATCGGGTTCTTTATGTGGTGCCTATCTGCGATTTTTTCGTCGCTCAAGCAAATTCCGACCGTCCGGGTAGTGATTAATGCCGGATTTCGCATAATCCATTTTTGATTCGGATTGTTTTTATGGTTTCCGGAGTATCCCGCGGATGAAATATCGCCCATAAGATTTTATTGGAACGGGCTCTGCAGTCGGCCTCGGTGGCTAATTCGATTGCTTAATAAATCTCGGCACCGAAGTAGTGCTGAATTGAGTGTTTGCGTTTTTGAGGAACGTACAAGCTTCAATAGGGGGTGGTATCTCAGTAAATCCTACGAAAAAAATTTCTATGAGCATATGTCCTAAGCAGACTAGTTTTATTGTAATTTAGTAGACAGTCCTGCCAAATAATGTTTTTATCGTGATGGACAGATTTAAGGGTATGCATGAGTATTTATTGAGAAAAAATGGTACCTCACATCAAATAAACCAGAAAAAGTATTTATTTGCTTGGGCTCCGCTTTTTGTTGCTTATGCCCAACCACTTATAACTTTCTTCTTTTTTTAACAAACCTAAACCTTAGAGTCATCAATATTAATGATTCGTTTACAATGAACAATGACAAACCGTTGCATCTACACTGGAGATAATGCGATCGCCAATTGGTTGAATAAAATATCGTGAAATTTGACACCACTCACCAGCCGATAAAACAGAATGTTTTGTGTTACCGCAATCTTACTGTTTTAACAATTTCTAATTTTATCCCTAATGGGTGGCGCAAATCGGGGTACCCGGAATTAGCGTGGTAAGTTGTATCAGTGCACTATCAACGTTGCCAGTTGTTGCCTTTTTAAATCAACTGTTACGATAATGGGAAATAATTTAGTAAAACAGATTGCTTTGTATCTCTAGCGACGTGTTATTTTATATTATATTTTTTATATATTAATGTGAACGAAGCGCGAATATGAAAAAAAACATGTTACTGTTTAAAAAATATATATTTTTGTGCATTATTTATTAAATATTAACGAATATTGGTATGTAGATACATTATTAACTGTAATCTGTAATCAAAACTAATTTACGTTTTAAAATAATTATTATTATAACCGTTTTAAACATGTACATAAGCAAATAAAATTTTTACTCGAAAAAATCTTATTCGCGAGATTATTGTAAAATTGTCTAAAGGAACATAATACAAGACATCTCTCACCTCGTGAGTCAAAAACTTTTATTAGCTAACTAACTCATAGGTTTTATAAAATTTTAACAATAAATGCGATAGTTATAAACAAATTAAAAAATGGGGCATTTTTCTTGTTTTTCTGCAATAACTTTTTTGTTTATTAACCGATTTTAATTTAACAAGTCTCATTTTGTAGATACTTTTACTCCCTACAAGCTGTCTGCGAGTCTCTTTTCGCTAAAATTGATGGTTTTCCCTGCAAAGTGAAAAAACCGTTTTACTCACTTATTTGTTTAAATAGAGAAGTTAGCTAATAAAAGTTTTTGACTCACGAGATGGGAGATGTCTTGTATTATGTTCCTTTAGACAATTTTACAATAATATCGCGGATAGGACTTTTTTCGAGTTTCTCTTTTATTTTCGCTAATTTTCCTGGGGTAATAATAAAATATGATTGGCATGAAATATTTTTTAAAATTGTTTCAAGTATTTAATTTATGAATTTGTGCCAATGATCTCTAATACTGCCCTGATTTAGTTAAATTATACTACTGTCATTAACAATAAGTAAAGTAGATAGGGATCCATCTAGGAACGTTAAAACAAGAATATTAAAAAGTTATAAAATTCTAAACAAATACGGTATGTTTCTAATCTTTTTTTCTTATTCAGCTACTTCAGCAGTTAGACATATTAAAATATTCAAAAATAAACAAAACAGCACAAAATTAAACCATGAACAGTTTAAACTTGAGTAGAATCCAATCATATCCGAACGATTACAAAGGGCAACGGTAGTTAGTCAACGTTGTTTAGTTAAAATACCGTATTGCCGCCGCTGAAAAGCCGCTACTGTCTGTTGATTTCAGACCTGGTTTGATATGATGGAATGATAAACGGGTAAAAAGCAAATTGCCGCGTTAATTCTGCGAAACGGCCGAATCAGCTTCATTTTGTTACATTTTTGTCTTAGTTTCCGGGTCAATTTACTGGATCGTATTTACGAAGTGTTTCTATGTAGTGCATAACCTACAAGGTTATTTATTTCAGTGTTTAGTGACGGTACAGTGTATTTTTGTGTTTTCATTTTTAAGTTTCTTTGTGATATTATATAAAAGCATGTATAGGTATCAAGAAAGAGTTGGTTAGAACTTTCTTTCTGTCAGGAACAAACGATGCTGTTGCAAGAAGACGATATCATATGGATTATCCATACCGATAAGTATCGAATAAGAAAATGTTTGTAAGATTGGTTCAATATTTAAGATACTATGGGAGCTTTGAAGATCAATACGCTTACGTTGGAAGAAAACAAACTCAGACAGTGAGAATCCAGAAATTTTAAACGCCGTGGAAAAGGATTCTGGTACTGTACTCGAAGATTAGAAACTACGCTTCAAGTATGTCATATGCTGTAAAAATAAGGTGACAAAACAGATTATTTTGTTATTTCTGTTTTAAGAAGTACAAAAACGTAGATGGAAAATTCAATACCAAATCATTTATATTATTGAAAAAATGTACTGGTCCTAATACCGACCCTTGAGGCATAGTTCTAGTATGCACTTTCGCATTAATTATTTCCTCAAAATCCTTCGGTTTAGTTATAACTTTGCGGCTCAAATATGACGAAACCCAATTAAGAGGGATATCTCGAATAGAGTAGTATTCTAATTTACTCAGTCAAAGGCCTTTGACAAGTCACAAAATATTGCAATACCATACCCTTTTTCCTCCAATATTTTGCTTGTTGTAACATGTATTTGAATCTACTGGAAACGAATATCTTCCCGATGGTTGTGGAAGTACTGGAAAATGGTTTCAGCAGGATGGTGCTCCACCACATTATGCCGTAGCTATGCGTGATTTTCTTAATCAGAATCAGAAATCACTGGATAGAACGCAGAGGTACAATTGAGTGGCCTGCCAGATCGCCAGATCTAACACCCTTAGATCTTTTTCTATGGAGACACTTAAAGTCGAAAATTAATGCAACACGCACGATAACGCCTGAAATTTAATTCCCATATTTTCCAGGTGGGAAGTTTTAATTGAAACATCCTGTATAGATCTTAGGCTTCCCGATGTATCGGCAAAAATACATTTTTAAGGACCATCAATAATAATGATTCCGACGTATCAAGATAAAACATTACCGGAATTTTTTGTTGTCTGCGCAGAAGTATCTATTCTACAAAAAAAACAAATTTCGAAATTCGACAGTCCTAAAACATTTTCGCTTAATTCCGCATCCAGGAAACCGGAAAAGCCTTTGAGTACGCAAAGCGCAGATTTCCATCGAACCCGTCAAATTACGTTTTAATAAAGCCGGCCCACTTTTTGCGTCCCTTACCCATTCAAATTTATGTGCCTACATAAAAAATTATCACCGGGGCCGATGCCTGCGAATAAATTCCGGACCGTCCCGGAAAAAACCCTTTCCCGGTCGATCCGGCGCGTAGTAAATCTAGCAAATATACGTCGATGATCAAAAAAACTTGTTCGAACTTTGTCGGAGAATTTGTCAAATCGGAGTAAGCCCTCCATTTCTCTCTTGGTTTATCCAGTGCCGAGCCCGACGTAGGCGGCCGGGCGGCGTTCTTTTGTTTTCGTTCCCGGCGCACGTTCGTTTTTCCTCCTAAGCCCGCTTGATGCGACGGGCTTGTTACTGCGGTTGCAGTTGTTCTGAAGCTAACGTGAAATTAGTTATCGCAATACGGATGTTAATCTAATGTTGCACAGTATGGTTGAGGTTTACTCGTTTTTTAATTATTATTTGGGTGAAGGAACTTGAAAAATGTAACATACGAAGATTTAAACACACAGTGCGGTTTGGAGTCAACTTATAACTCCAAAATTTTCAGAATATTGTCGAAAATTATGAAAATATGATGATTCAAGATAACATGGACTAGATCTCAACCGAATCCAATTCTTATTCGAACGCTTACGACGAACAACGGAGGCTAAGTAAAAACGAAACAATTTTTTTTTTTGGGAAAAATCCTCGAACAGCTCGATTTTTAATTTATAAAATACATATTTTAGCATAAAAGGCGATTTTCAACCGTCATTTGTTTTCGCGTAATGACAACATCGATTTTTTTTTAAATAGCAAACCCCTTTTTTTTTTCTTAATTCTTAAAGATCGTTTCATTGTCGATCCGACAGTATTAAAATGTTGCCATCTTACATAGGAAAGTTTTCGAGTAAATGACGATTGAATGTTAGAAAACCCAAATCATGCAATTAAAATAAAGCAAAAACGTTATCAAATTATTAGTTTTTCGAAATGCCTGAACGATTTTTATGGACCACGTAGGTGTAAATCTTTACAAAGTGTCACTGTCATACCGACTTTCTAAGTATTGTAAGCGATATAAAAATTATTGTTGAATTTAAAGTATTATGGCACATTTAACTGTCACACAAAGAATTGAAATTTTAATTCTTATATCGGATGCGGGGATAAGACTAGAACGCAGCAGGAAGTTTGCGATTTATTTAATGAAAAACATCCAGTTCACTGTATCAGCCAATCAACAGTCAGTAAGATAGAATCTAAATTTAGAAAAACTGGCAATGTTGCAGATATTCCAAAAACCTAGGCGCTCAAGCGTTAGTGAAGATCACAAACAGAACATTTTGATAAGTATGGTAGATAATCCTCATAATACTTCACGATTGGTTGCATTAAACAATGAAATTAGTCAAATCACAGTGCTACGTATCCTCAGGAAGGAAAAATATTATCCCTACAATATTCAACTTGTGCAGGAACTCAATGAAGACGATCCCGACCGCCGCTTACACTTTTGTGAAATTATGATGGATTTATGTCAAGTAAATAGAGATTTACACCGGCAAATACTTGTTTCAGACGAGGTCACGTTTTGTCTCAATAGTACAGTGAACCGTCAAACTTGCAGGTATTGGAGTCGGGAAAATCCTCATTGGATGGCAGAGACACATACCCAACACCCACATAAATTAAATGTGTGGGCTGGAATAGTTGACATAGGGCCTTTCTTCTTTGAAGGAACCCTTACAGGAGAAAGATATTTATATTCCAGCGCTTGCAGTAATTTTTCCTAACGATAATGACCCTGATATTCCTGATGACACCATATGGTTTCAGCAAAACGGTGCACCTCCGCACTATGCGCGCCTTGTTCGAGATTTTCTGGATAATTGTTTTCCTAGGAGGTGGATCGGCAGACGAGGACCGATGGAATGGCCCGCGAGATCCACAGATCTTACACCCCTGGACTATTTCTTATGGGGCTACTTATAGTCCAAACTGTACGTTAATAGACCACATAAATTAGAAGAACTCCAAAATTATATTATAGATGAAATACACAGAGTTACCCCAGAAATAATTCACAATGTGCAAGAAGAATTTCTACACAGACTTGCGTATTGTCAAGAAGTCGGTGGGTGGCAATTCGAACACTTACTTTAGGTAGAAAACTTAATGAATTGTATTTGCTTGACATAGGAATTGTTATTTTTTTAATGAATAAAATTTACGTTTTCTAACATTCAATCGTCATTTACTCAAAAACTTTCATAAGTAAGATGGCAACATTTTAATACTGTCGGATCGACAACGAAACGATCTTTCAGAATCAAGAAAAAAATAGGGAGTTGCAATTTAAAAAAGTGTCGATGACGTCATTACTCGAAAACAAATGACGGTTGAAAATCACCTTTTATGCTAAAATATGTATTTTTTAAATTAAAAATCGACCTGTTCGAGGATTTTTTCCAAAAAAAAAATTGTTTCGTTTTTACTGAATTTATTCCATACTTTAGGCGCGTACTGTATATTACTATATTTTCAAAGTAAGCAAATATTCATTCGAGGTTTACCTTGGTTAAATTATTGTAGAAAGATCACAAGAGTCCACAGTAAATGCTTCAAGACAGTTAGAAATAAGCCAAATTAAAATTATTAGAACGTTACATAAAAATATAAATACCGCTCCTATAAAACTATGTCGGTCCAAAAACTCACCCAAAATAAAAAAATTGAGCGATTAGAGTACTGCAGAGAAATATTGCGCTTGAAAAACGGCGACCTAAACTATTTTGAAAAGATTTTATGGACTGATAAGGCGACTTTTACAATAGCTGGCATTTATAATAGAAAAATACTCATACCTGGGCAAATGAAAATCTTCACTGTAATAGGGAAATTCCAAGTCAAGGGCGCACATCGTTTAATGTTTGGTGCGGTATATTGAGAAATAAAATCATTGGTCCACTATTTTATGAAGGTGCTTTGACTGGGGAAAGATACCTGCAATTTCTTGAAAATGAAATAGAAAACAAATTAGAAGACCTGCCGCTGATTGACTATACTATTTAAATACTAGATTTGATTTGTGAAGTGGTAATGGAGGAAATATTCAATGGTCTTCAAATAGCCCAAACCTTACACCCTTGGACAGTTTTCTGTGGGGTTACTTAAAAAGCGAGTTTTATAAGGAAATTATTGTAAACTTAGATGAACTAAGACATAAAGTTGATCAATGTATACAAAAACTGGATATCTGGATTTATCCAATTGATGTGATCCAGATGATGAAGGTGTTATCAACATATCGGTACCAGTATTTAGGCTTCAACGTTGTGGAATCCAGGGCTTTCTTCTCAAAGGCTTCCGTGTATACATTGGCCAGGACTAGAGATAACGGTGAATCCATTGCTGCCCCCTCCGTTTCTTGGTAGAATTGGTCCCGGAATGCAAAGGTCGATTTTATGCACACTTTTGCCAAATCCATTAGGCTCTCATCCTTGTCCTCTGCGATGTTTCTCGAAAGAACCTCATACTGACGCTGTGGCAACTAGTGCGCAAAATGGAATCAATATTTATTGCACATCATTCGTAGACTCGAGTGTACGTCGTTAAATCAGTATTAACTCGTTACACGCGGATATTTTGCCATCCTATCCCGTCGGTTGTATGCTGACGTATCCATCAGCGCGGCGGGCGCGACGGTATCCCGTCGATAATACAGCAATAAGCATTATACGTCCCTCATTGTAAATTGATATCTGCACACACAGATATTGTATTTGCATAATGCATCAGGAATGTCCAATATTAGATACAAGGTTTCCGCGTGGATTTATCTACCGTAAACATATTGCCAGTCGCGTGATTATTGTGCTAATCAAGCCGCCTCACAATGCGGCCCGATCCGAAATTGGATATTACGTACGCAGACAATCGTCTGGAGGTTTTGATTGAGCCGTTACGAAACAAGAAACGTGTTATGAGGACGTAGGTATTATCTTGTTCAGTAGTCCCGATGATTTCCATTTGTATACAGGGTGTGGCGTGTATAATCTATAAAAATTAAACCACAGCTTCCTAACGATATTTGTAATAGGAAAGTCTTATATGGAAAAGTTCTATTTTTGCGTTTATTTTTACAGGACCAAAGCGTCCAATCCATCGCTGTGGAAACATCTCATTCAAAAGTGTCGTTACTTCTCGAGTACTGTGTGGAGGAGCCCCATCTTAAAGATAAAACATGCGTGCCCGAACTTGCCACATCGTCCAATAATTCAACCAACCGATTCTCCAAAGAGTCAGCATATGTTGGTCCATTTAGTCGTACTTCAAAGAAATAGGGACCCACAAGTACATCGCCTATTATGCCAACCCAAACATTTACGGAGGATTTTCATCGGCACATATGTGCATAATTATGGAAATTCACTTCATCATGGTTAAATGTCGCCTCATCTGTTACACAAACATAAGCAGGAAAGTCTACTTGATTGGTACATTGCCGTAAAAAACATCTGAAAAAATGCATTCGTTGATCACAATCTGGGGGTAAAATCTGTTGAACTGATTGCAGATGATAGGGGTGCAACAGCTGGCGCCTTAAGATGCAATGTACGGTACGAGATGAGGTTCCTACTTGCTGTGCGAGTCGTCGAGTACTAATTGTGGGGTCTTCGTCAAGATTTTCCAACACTGCATCTTCAACATTAAGGTTCACTTGTTGATCACGTCCTTCTCCTCGAGGAATAACACTTCCCGTACCTCGCAGCCGCTGAACGCACTGTATGATTGTATTTGCACATGGGGGTGACGTTGTGGCCGTCGTTCCCGGTTCAACCTAGTCCCCGCTAGCGCATTTTCTCCTGCTGCACCATACACTAACACCATATTGACACGTTCAGAAATAGTAAATGCATTGTTTTTTCTCGGTTCATTGTAAAACTAATTTGTGCACAAACTATTGTTTGTCTAACAAAAATAATCCTTATTTTGTTAGCTTATTTGTTTTATTTGTCTGTTATTGTTTATACTTAAGTTCCTTTGTCTGGATTTTATATTTTGATTGCTATTTCGTGTAGTACTTATATTTTTATTTTCAATTTTTTTTCTTTTTAAATTTAGTTAGGGTTTTCTGTTTTACCTTATCCTGTGTAATTGGGACTTTGTCCCGTTGCATAATGTAATTTATAATACATAAATTACGTAAATGCGATATGTGCTATTTAGATTAGCCCAAAAATAAACTTCTCTCTTTCCTCTACGGTCTCCTAAGCGATGACGAATAGTTCCAGTAAAAACTCTTGCTGGAACAAATAAGGCAAACCCGAGCTAGTCATTATTACATTCGCCTGAAATTAAATTGCGTTCAGAAGTTTTTAATATGTTATCCGGCAAACATAAAACATAAAGTTTGCTGAAATTAGTTGTTTAAGAACATTTTGTCGAGCTCTTAGAATAATTAAAATGCAGTAAAATGAAGTTCCTTAATTAGTTCATAAAAGTGATAATGCAAGATGCCTTTAATTAACGCCTACTCCGACCAGGCCGGGAAGAATTAAGAATATTTATGGCCCTAAGGTAACAGGAAAACTTCGGAACTCATTAGATTGCTACAACGAAGATTTAACATTACGAATGGGTTGCGGTAGGCAGGGGACGACAAAATCGGCAAAATCAATAGACGTTGCGGGGTGCGTATACCTGAAATAGAACTTTTTTGTCCAAAAAAAATATTTAACTGATAACTGTTAATATTTCGTTGTTATTTTTTATTAATTATTAGTTTTCATTACACTTGCGCGTAATTACAATAATCATGAACTGGTGCATATGCTACTGATTTACGGCGAATGTAGACAAAGTTTTGCAGACGCAGAAGCAATATACTCGCATCGCCAGGCACTGAGAATTCTAGTACTGGTAAATTTTATGTGGTAACATTAAATGTTTATTGTGACGTCATGTTATTGCAAGCAGTCCTCAACATGTTCGCCCCTTTTTTTCGTTAAGTTATCAATTTTTGAAAAATAATTTCGTATGCCAGAATTACTCGAAAACAGTTCGATTTTTCAAAATTTAATAAGAGTATCGTCTGCCTTTCTTCCTTAATGGACCAGGAATCAATAATTTTCAAATGGGAAAAAAATTTCTATGTCAAATCGGTAATCTACGTTATGCGTCAATGCTACAGTCAAGTCAGCAGTTCTCAACAAGTATTTCATTAAAAAAACAGACTTTTTATCATTTTTTTTAAATTTGTTTCGCAAAGGAACATATTTTACACAGTAAACTACAGGGTGGCCCAATAGTGTGACAAAGGTCAATATCTCCCTTATTATAAAGATTTGAAAATAAATATTTTATGGGAGTGATGTACTTAAAAAAGTTCACATTTTAAAAATATTTTCAATTATACAGGGTGATACACTAGGACGGAGCATCTTTAATGTGGTTTTTCTTAAGTGGAACACTCTGTATATTTTTACAAATTTGTATTCTACAGAAAATTCTCTTTCTGGCGATGTCTCTGTTTTTTGTATTCAATGTGGCGATGCCAAGTTATTTGAAAAAATAATCTCGATTTTTTAAATGAAACACCCGGTATATTATTGTATTTTTGGATTAATATGTTAATTACCTACAACGTTTGTAAATAATACCCTATGTCTAAAATCACTATTTTCGGAAATATTGGCACTTTTCTAGCAAAACCTCTTTAATTTTGCAAATTTTACTTTTTTCAGGAATAATAATCGTGTAGATCTATATACAGTGTCCCCCTAAAGTCGTGCACAAATTCATTATTAGGTAAACAAAAGAAATTATTAAAAATTCCCGAAACAGGTCGATTTTTGAATTTAATTTACTATTTTTTCAAATAATAATTTAATATACAGGGTGACCTATGTTCGAGTAATGACATCATCACAATTTTTTTAAATGGAACACCCCACTTTTTTTACAATTTTCGGATTGCCCTAACTGAGCTGATTCCAAAAATATACCACAAGTTGGTTCTAATTGTTACAGGGAGGACAACAATACCCAAACTATTTACAAATACTAAATTTATTTACAAATAAATAAACGTAGGTATTAAAAATTGAATCAAATCACCACATATCATTTTAAAATGTCATTATTTTTTGCTATAATTTCTTTGATGCTTTTTTAATTTTATCTGCCTGATAGAACGTGCTCGTGTATTTTTAGCAGGCAATCATTTTTAAATGGTTTGTTAAGATTGTACAAGTAAATCCATTTTGAATGATTCTTCCTTAAAATATTGAGTATTTTTTAATTAATTAAAAAACACGATTCTAAGTGAAACCGAACGGATTGAAATTCTTATGATGATCGGATATGGTGATAGAATTCGAACTCATGAGGAAATTTGTGTTTTGTTTAATGAAATTCATCCCAATCGTCCACCAATAAATCGATCCACGGTTAGCCGAACTGAAGCAAAGTTTCGAAATCATGGTCATGTTAAAGATATGCCCAGATCTGGCCGACCGACTGTAGATGAAGAAGTGCAGTTACAAGCCCTTTTGACCATTCATGAAAACCCGCAATCCAGTTTGAGAGTCGTAGCAGATAATTTAGGAATGAGTGAAAGTACATTGAGTAGACTTCTTCACAGAAACAAGTATCATCTCTACAAAGTCCACTTAGTACAAGAATTATGTGACGATGATTTCGACAGGCGCACATAATTTTGCGAAATGATGATGGAATAATGTCAGGCAGATCCGGATTTTGTGAAACGCATAATTTTCTTCGACGAGGCATCTTTTTATTTGAATGGCACCGTCAATAAACAGAATTGTCGGTACTGGTCAGATCGCAATCCACATTGGATGATGAAAGCACACACTCAGCATCCCCAAAATGTCAATGTTTGGGCCGGAATTGTTGGTAATCGAATTTTGGGGCCGTATTTCTTTGAAGGAAATTTAGATGGTGCAAGATAATTGGAATTTCTTCAGTTCCATTTAGTTCCTTCCTTGAGTGTTCTATTTCCAAATGAAGAAGATCCAGATTTGCCCAATGAAACCATTTGGTTTCAGCAAGATGGTGCACCACCGCACTATGTCAGCGCTGTTCGCCGCTATTTAGATGACGTGTTTCCTCATCGGTGGATTGGCAGAAGAGGACCTAAGGAATGGCCCGCCAGATCACCAGATTTAACACCGCTCGACTTTTTTCTTTGGGGTTATGTAAAAAGCAAAATATACGTCAATAAACCAAACAGTATTAACGATCTGAAGGAACGAATTCGGCAAGAAATCATTGGGAATGTACAGCAAGAATTTACTTCCCGTCTGGCCCATTGTTTGGCAGTAAATGGTCAACAATTTGAACATTTAATTTAGGTGTTTCTGGTGATTTGATTCAATTTTTAGTACGTTTATTTATTTGTAAATAAATTTAGTATTTGTAAATAATTTGGGTATTGTTGTCCTCCCTGTAACAATTAGAAGCAACTTGTGGTATATTTTTGGAATCAGCTCAGTTAGGGCAATCCGAAAATTGGAAAAAAGTGGGGCGTTCCATTTAAAAAAAATTGTGATGACGTCATTACTCGAACATAGGTCACCCTGTATATTAAATTATTATTTGAAAAATAGTAAATTAAATTCAAAAATCGACCTGTTTCGGGAATTTTTAATAATTTCTTTTATTTACCTAATAATGAATTTGTGCACGACTTTAGGGGAACACTGTATTTGATACTTTGTTGTTAGTCACAAACAACTTTCGTAGTCTCATCGTATTAGGGCGTTCCTTTTTGTGCCTTTCGAGGATAATAACGAAGAATACTTGAATCTTCCAATTAAGTTAAGACGGAGTTGGGAAAGTTAATATTTACAGCAAAGTTTCTTGTTTGCGGCGTATACACTACACTGTAATTCACTTGTAGTGTCTCCGTTTTTTACATTAAGTTTAGCATATCTGACTCTTCGAAGGCTCCTTTCTAGCTTGTCTCGACAGACGGTTTTTTCATGAATAGTAACAATTTGACTGAGATGTTTTTCAGTACGTCTGTGTAGGTTTATTTTATGAAAGAAATTGGAAATAAAATATTACAAAGTTTTTAATCCGTTTACTTAAAACCTATTCATAGTTACACACACTGTATACAAGGTGTCTGGAGTTGTATAGTTGGCGTAGTTTTGATTTTTTTTTTACACTTTTCGACACTGTAAATTTGTTTTTTAATTTAAATGACCAAAAATAATTAAAAAAAGTTATTGTAAGACGAAAACATAATTTTCAATACATCGGTTAGGCAAAACTGTTTTCACAAAACAACCCTTGACTATTCACAGGTTTCACAGATAGCTGAATACGAAATAAATACGGAAACAAACTCAATATAAGGTCTAAATAAATAAGTGGAAAAATTTATCCCTGCCTGCGGATTTATGGTCCTTCGAACAAGGAGAAAATTCTTGAGTGCACTATGACCTACTTTATTTTTTCGCTCAAAAACTATTATATTTACGAAAAAATACAATGAACCAAATTTATTTCAAATAAATCAAGCTATCTGAAGCATATTTCAAGGACTATATTGGCAATGGAGAAAAAGTTACGCATAAAATTAATTGCAGAATTACTTTTATCCCGTGCAACTAAAACGATCAAAAATTTATCAAATAAATGCCTTTTCGATATACTCCAGTCGAATTAGAGTTTCAACGTGAAAAAATTATTAATAAACATTTTATTGTACTTTATTACGAGCGAAGTAACGCTATGTTGGCAAATTACAAATAAATGTCAAATACTTACGTATTTTTTCACCTTTTTTTTACTGTCTACGAAAATCTAGACGACCTATCGGTAAATTAGTCATTTTATGTTGTAGGCAATTAAATTACCTACAATTTAAGGTATCTAGAGTCATTTTTCGTCAATTTTTTAACTGTAAAAGAAAGGTCGAACGCGGAAAAGTCAGTTTTCGTAAATTACGCGTTATTATTGCAGAAAGCGATGGATGTTGATGAAATTTATGGAAAAGGCGATCAATCCAAAGACCAACATGTGTGCCAAAGACTTTTCGATTGACCGTGAAATTGTTGCTCCGAGTATTTGTTAATTAATTTCGTTTGTTTTTTTGCAACTAATTGTTTAATTAAACGTTAATTTTAGAAGTTAATATCGTAGATATAGGTTCTAATTGATCCAAAGAAACATATCGAAAAAGAAAAATTGCAAAAGTTAAAATTAAGTAGGTCGTGCAAAACAGCGTTATAAACAAATTGTCCCAAGGTCAAGCAAAATCCGCTCGGGAATTCGCTCTTTTTGCAATAAATAGATCTTATTTTTATGGTAATTTTAAAAAAAGAGAAATCACCTACGCCTCTTTGTTCCCAAGATAACTTTTATTTTATAATGTTAATTGTTAATTAATTATTTGACGTATCGGACCGGGATTTTAGAGACAATTAAAGAAAGGGTTAAACTTTTATTTTAAAAAAGTTTTACATTGATAATTCAATTAATAAACGCGCTAACAGCAGTAAAAGATAACGTTAATTAATGATCTGCACGAGGGAGAAGGAGCGCCGGAGCCGCGCATGCGCGTGAACATCGCCCTCGTCGCGCGCGAGATTTTTGTCTTAAAATTTGAGAAAATTTGTACATAATTTCATTATTTTACAACATGTCACCACTAAAGTGACGTCACGGACGAAGGAATGAGGATTTATAATATAGATGGCAATGGCTTACCATGTTCTCTCCTGTTTCTTTTTATTTTGTTTTTAATAAAACCCTTCAGAAATTCACTCGTCTCCGTATTGAAACTTGAAATCAGACCTTGGAAAGTTATGCAACATCGCCGCCCTTATTGCGTGCGCTAGTTTGGGAAAAATGCCCGAATTTACGACTTTATGGAGGGAATTTATTCGGGGGAATCCAACTTTACGCATCCGACTGTTGAAGCCTACCCCGCAACAACCGCACGCCCAAGTTTTAATGAAGAAATATATTTCGAGCAAATTTTATAGGAGCCAATTAAAGTTTAGGGGCCGGAGATGAACTTTATCAAAATATTTAACGTCTTTGAAACCGCAACTCGGCTGTTATATAATTTATTGATATTAATTAACGGAACCAATTAAATTAGGCTCAAAAATAAATGCTCTTGCGGCGGTTCGCGAGCTGCGTTCGTGTGTTTCATAAAAAAAACAGCAAGTGTGTCTTGTGGGGCTCTGTCTTTGCATGCCTAAGGATCAAATCCTTTCTGATTTTTTACTGAGAAAAGGGCAACTCGTTTCGATTGATATAACTTTTAAGCCAATGCTACATTCTATTAAGTATCCCTCAAACGTAATTTATTACTAGCCTTTGATTTAATACTAATATTACTCGCATTACTGTGAAAATATTTTATTACTTTCAATTTGACCTTGACTTTCATCTTCAAGGTCATTTGAAAGTCAATTTTTTTAACTAGGAACCTCTATTTTTGACCCCGGATTCAAGAAAGAGCGCAAAATTTTACGTTTAGATAGGTAGTTAAGTTAGTTCTTTAAACGACCTTTAAAAGTTATTTCAAAGACAAAATATTTGAAATTACACACCTGAATATCTCGCCAGGGAAGCCACCAATCTGAAAATAACACTTAAGAAAGGTGTTGGGTTCGATGGAGGATATTGAATGGTGACCTTCAACTTGACTTTGACTTTGACCCTCAAGGCCATTTGAAGGTAAAATCTTATATTTTAAATAGGAACTTCTATTTTTAAACCCGGATTCGGAAAGACCGCAAAATTTTACGTTTAGATCGGTACTTAAGGCTCTTCTTCGAATGACCTTTAAAAGTTATTTCAAGGACAAAATAGTTTAACTAACACAACTGAATATCTCATCCGAAAATAACCCTTACGGATTATTCTTGGGTTTCATCGGATGGTGACCTTCGACTTGACCTTGACTTTGACCTTCAATGCCATTTGAAGGTCAAATCTAATGTTTCAAATAGGAACCTCTATTTTTGATCTCGAATTCGGAAAGAGCGCAAAATTTTACATTTCCATCCGTACTTAAGGCTCTTCTTTGAATGACCTTTAAAAGTTATTTCAAGGACAACATATTTTAAATTATACACTTGAACATCTGGTCAGGGAAGCCACCAATCCGAAAATAACCCTTACGAAAGTTGTTGGGTTCGAAGGGGTATATCAGATGGTGACCCTCAACTTGACCTTCACTTTGACCTTCAAGGTCATTATTTAAAAGTCAAATCAAATTTTTTAAATAGGAACCTCTATTTTTCACCCCGGATACAGAAAGAGCGCAAACCTTTACGTTTATATAGGTACTTGAGGCTTTTCTTTGAATAACCTTTAAAAATTATTGCAAGGACAAAATAGTTTAAATTACACGGCTGAATATCTCGTCAGGGGAGCTACCAATCCGAAAATAATCCTTACGAAAGTTGTTGGGTTCGAAGGGGGATATCGGATGGTGACCTTCAACTTGACCCTGACTCTACCCTTGTTTTAAATAGGAACTGCTATTTTTGACCATGAATTTTGAAAGAGCGCAAACCTTTACGTTTAGATCGGCACTTAATGCTCTTCTTCGAATGACCTTTAAAAGTTATTTCAAGGACAAAATATTTTAACTTACCTGAATATCTCGTTAGGGAAGTCATCAATTCGAAAATAACCTTTATGAGAATTCTTGGGTTTCAAGGAGGATATCGGATGGTGACCTTCAACTTGACCTTGACTTTGACCTTTGTCATTTGAGTTTTGAATAGAAACCTCTATTTTTGATCTCTGATTCGGAAAGAGCGCACAATTTTACTTTTACCCAGTTTCTCGTAAAATTTTATATTGCATCGTTGTTGCAGAAAATCATACATTCCAAAAATCGTCACTAATACTCAAATAACAATATCATGAAAACTAAATGAGATATCAATAATCCAAGAACATGTAATTATAGAGGAGATTAAGCGCAACGCAATTTGCAAACTCGGTTATTTTCTGAACAACCTCGTACGTTACAATTCCTAATTATTAACTAATTTACATCTCTCACAATTTTCTGTGAATCAATACTGTTGTGGTGGTGTTTCGTAGACGTTCCATTGACTGCCCGCGACTTTGATATGCTAGAAATCATACTTCTTCAGTAATTTCACTATATTTTTCATACAATTGCACTCAGCGTTCGGAAATATGCGCCACTGCGACAAAATAAACTAGCTTTCGAACGTTGCAAAAGGTCCTCTAGAGACGTTTTCCAGAAATTGTTATCTATAACATTATTCTAGAAGGTATTACTCGGTGAAACTGGCACGGCACTGATACACCATAAAACTCGATTTAAACCAAATAAGATTATATGACTTGTTTATAGGCATTTGTGAGTTGGTCGATAATCTCGTCAGGCTGAAAGTCTTGAGTTTAGCCTTCGCTCGTAGAGTCTACATGAAATTCAATACTAAGTATCTATTTACTGGTTTGACGTACAAAAACGTCTAGAATATTGATCCATAAACTCAAATCGAAGGAAAACTTTCTAGATGTCTTTTAATATTGCTTCGTGGACTATTAGTCCAGTATACAACGGTAAAAATAGGGTATTACCTCCGAATTCTTGACACACACACACCGATTTTCATGAAAATTGGTGAGTAAGCTCATTTCACCTTCTTTTACAAAAATTACATATCCATAATGTGTGCTTATTGTTTTTAGAGGGTGAAAATTACCCCTTCTTGCAAAAAACGTAAAAACCATAGATTTAAGTGTCAATAGAATAAGCATTCTTTTATGTTTTTAATAATAATTTTTGATTTGTAGCAACATTTCAACCCTTAAAATCCACCTTTTATGAGAAAAAAAAACAAAAAAGTTTTCGTACTGAAATGTTTCAACGGAGCAATAATGAAGAACTGAATATATTTTTTTATGGAACGCTTCAACCCTTAAAAACCACCCTTATTGCAGAAAATAAAGCAAAAAAATGTTTTCACATCTTCATAGCATTTATAATGAATGAAAGACTCATCAGTGTTTATAACATTACTGATGATTCATTACAACGTTTCAACCCTTAAAAACAACCCTTAATGAGGAATTGAAGTATTTTTACCTGCTTCTAAACACTCAACCATACAATACTAAATTAAACGATACTACTTAAAACTCAAAACTTAAATTATGTAATTAGTGAAAGGGAAAATAAAAATTATTTGTGTATTATACTTTATTATCAAAAATTTACATATCATCTAAAGAACTATCATCACTGTCGACTTCCTCTGTTTGGACATGTGCGTATATTACGCCTCGGAAACTATCGGAAATTAAGCCATTTGTACTATCCGACAATTTTCATTGAATAATACAATTCGCTTTTTCACGATAACTTTTTTAATTTTTAATATTTTTCGTCGCTCCAAAGAGCAAGTTGCAGGGAATTGCAAGAGCTACAAATCAATCTAGGTATATAGTTGAAGGGTCTTGAACTCTTCGTTTTCGAGATTTTTAGGTTTTAAGGGCTCAAAGAAGGACCACCTTACACGCAAATTGAAAACTAAAAAACGTAATATCTCAGTTAATTTTTGCTCTACAGAAAAATTGAAAGAAAGCAAAAATATTCTATAATATCTATAATAATATCTTTGCATTTTTCACGTATCTTGTCTAGTTCTTTAGTTATTTCGAAAAAAGGGATTTTTTTTTAAATTAAAAACAATTTTGTTTCATTATTTAAAACTTTTTTTTAAACGGTATTACAAAAAGGGTCAATCTTGCAGAGCATATTATTAGTACCTAAATAAAGTCAACTGTACATGGATTACGCTTAGTTTCTATTTTTATGGTTCAGCCATAGATTTGATTCTTGATTTTTTCTCCGAAAAAATGAGATGACCATATTATTTTCATCATAACTCCGCGAGTTTTTGAGCTACGAAATTTTTTCAAAAAGCATTTTAAAAGTCTTTCCAAGCTCTTTGAAAAAGGTTATACTCATTTTCCTCGAAAAATTAGTTCTTTAGCCATTATTTTACGGTAAAAGGTTCGATTTTACTTTCCGAAAAATAAACAATCACCTGTAGAGAGTGATAACTCGGTTATTATTACATCTACGGTAATCAACAATAAATGAATCGACTCGTTATTTCAAAAGCTTTATTTTTGCTCTATTTGGGTTTTTCAATAAAACGCAAGGTTTTCGAGTCATTTATCAAAAATTGTTGAAAAACAAGCACTTTTTAGATGAGAAATCAACATTTTCAATCGCAAATAACTCGGAAAATATAAATTTTTGGAAAAACGTTATAGAGCATTTTTTGCTTAGAATTCATCCCTCTATTGATTTTTGCGATTAAAATGGGTGCCTTCATTGCCACCCCCGAGAAGGGGTGGCATTCACCCCCAAGGTGAAAGCA
This sequence comes from Anoplophora glabripennis, assembly GCF_000390285.2. Taxonomy (NCBI): domain Eukaryota; kingdom Metazoa; phylum Arthropoda; class Insecta; order Coleoptera; family Cerambycidae; genus Anoplophora; species Anoplophora glabripennis. Next base: position 2,370,837 of record NW_019416279.1, read on the forward strand.
CACATCGACACTATGTAATTTTTGTTTCTTGAACACTTTTCTACTTACTGTTAAAATTTCACGTCAATCGGTGCATGTGTCAAGAATTCGGACCTAAAAACCGACATATACAGAGCTATATACAGGGTGTATTTAAATGGAGGAGCACAAATGATACCAGATATTCCTTGAGTAAAAATAAGTCGATTTAACCTAACATACCTATATTTGGGATATAGGTATGTCGCATAATAAAAAAGATACAGGGTGTCAAATTGAAAAATAAAAAATGGTTTTTCCTTAATAATTTCTACAATTTTAGTCAGAAATGTTTCAAAATTTTTACGGAGAGGTTTTTTAATGATGGGAAAAATAATATAATAATGATTTTTGATTGTCGAGTACGAGGCGCCCTCTACAGGCAATGTTATGCATTGAATATGTAGTAACTTGTTTGCCAATCCTCGTATACAACATTTAGTAACAAAATATGAAATATGGGACTGTTTTGAACAAAAAAGGTATACTTATTGAAAATGGCTGAAGCCAACCGTTGAGGAGATATTTTTAATTTCATAAATTAGTGTTATGGATTTATATCTCCACGAATACCAAGGTACAAACAGACACTGTTGTTAATAAATTCAGAACGCATTGCCTCACAGTACTTATTAGTAGTGTATGTTGTGTATTTTAAAATTCGACCAAATGGGGCGCAGGAATCAACTGAGACAACATTATTTTTCCTGTTTTAGATTTATTTTACTCTTTTTGTTTATTAATTTAGCATGTGTGAATACACTTGTGCATAATTTCTATTTAATGGTTTTTTCGGTGTCTATTAAAAAACACATTTTCTTGTGGACGTGAAATTATTTAAGTCAAGTATTAAAGATATCTCATATGAAATAACAGTTCAGGTGAAAAAATATTGCAAAATACTTATTTATTGTTAGTTTAATAATAAAATTATTAGAAAAAAGACCAAAAGAACTAAAACCAAGATTCACTTAACAATATTCAATAGATAATTTAAGAGAGACAATTGGCTGACAATAAAAAAAAAAGATTTTTTAAAGGGAAGAATAAACGGACAAATGAGATAATCTCCTATAAATCTTGTCCATACATTTAAACTAAAATTCTGTTGAAATTTGGATGTACAAACTTGGTGAGGATTTTCGTCAGACCATGAGTGATTATTGTGATGGTTCACAAACCATGTCTTCGAAATGACGCTTCATCACCAAACAAAATACTGGATAAAATATTTCTGTTTTCCCTTGAAATGTTGATAGACCATTGACAAAAATCTATCCTGATAGGTAGATCCGCAGCAGTCAATTCCTGCACAGGTTGCAGATGGTAGGGGTATAAAAGATTATCATTCGCAATTTTCCTAATCGTAGTATGTGAAACGTTATACTGTGTCGCCAATTTTCTGGTACTAGTTTCAGAATTCTGATCTTGTAAATTGCTAAGGACAACTTCTTCAAGTTCCACATAGCGAATAAGACGTCTTCTGCAAGTACCTTCAGGACGAGGTTGAATCTGTCCGTTTCCTCGAAGGCTTCTTTCTACCGCTGTAAAAGTTTTTCTAGCAGGAACACGACTATTGGGATATCTGGCATGATAAAGTCGTACAACAGCAGCACAGTTCTTGTAACATTCCAAAATACTTGCTACGTACTCGTCATTAGTATACATAATTTGTTATTTTATTCAATTCCAAAACTATTTAATATCTAGGACGCTGGTAAATAGTGACTAAAATCAATTAACACTTTAAGCTAATACTTCAAAATTGCAATTTACGAGTATAATCAAATGACATTTGATCGATGACTCGATTTTCTTATTTAAGCAACTCGAACCTTGGTATTCGTGGAGGTATAAATCCGTAATACTAATTTATAAAAATTAAAAATTCTCCTCAACGGTTGTTTTAGCCATTTTCCATAAGTATACCTTTTTTGTTTAAAAAAGTTCAATATTTCATATTTTGTTACTAAAAGCTGTATACGGAGGTTGCCAAAAAAGTTACTGCGTATTTAATGCATAATGTTGCCAGCAGAGGGCGCCTCGTACTCGACACTCAAATATCATTATTATATTATTTTTCCCATCATTAAAAGACCTTTCTGTTGAAAATTTGAAACGTTTCTGACTCAAATTGTAGAAATTATTAAGGAAAAACTATTTATTATTTTTCACTTTGACACCCTGTATCTTTTTTATTATGCGACTTGGGATATAGGTATGTTAGGTTAAACCGACTTATTTTCACCCAAGGAATCTCTGGTATCATTTGTGCCCCTCCATTTAAATACACCCTGTATACCTTTTCCAAACGTATTTTAGAAACAATTAATTGAATTTGAGAAAACGTCATTTTAATTCTATCTTTGTATTTATAGCAAATCTTAATTTCAGAAAATGTCATGAAAAATTGTTTTCAGAAAACGTACTTTTCAGAATGTTTAGGTACGGCAATGTCAGAAAATGAAACGTTAGAAGGGGAAATAAATATTTTTATAGCCGGTATAAATTCTGTACAACACAACACATTAAATTTTCTCTGAAAACGTCATATTGAAATAACCTAACTGAAATATAATTTACAATTGACACTTTTTAATATACAGGGTGTTTGTAAATAAGTGCGACATATTTTAGATGGTGGTTGCCAAAGTTATTTTGTGAAAAAAGTTCATATAAACGTAGGTCGAAATATGTTTCGTTTCCGAGATACAGAGGTGTTTAAATTTTAATTTTTTACCTATTTTTATTAATCATTTCAAAGAGTTTTAAAGATATTGACTCAAAATCTGAAAAACGCTTTGTAGGGATAAATGTGCATTTTTTAGGAATATTTCTACTTGCACCAGTTGCGTTCGTACGAGAATGCCACAAAATTGTTTAATAAAAAAATGGTACGCCACTGACTTTACCCCGTTTTTTGAGAAAAAAAATTAAACATATTTTATTGCAGGTAGTGTATTTTTAATTTGTATCGATACATTGTCTAGTAGGTGTTGCTGTCAATATTTCAAAATAAAACACAACCATCAAATTTCGTATATGTATAAAAACGTATAAAATAAATATATATTAATAAACACACAACACACGTATAAAAAAACTTGCGAAAACCAGAAGACTCAATTTATGTTTGATTTAATCTTCATACTGATTGCATGTAACCTACCTTTTGATATAGCAAATAATAAAACATTTCATTCAAACTGGGATAAATACAATGCATAAGTAGATGTCGAATGGCCGTTGTCTTCAGATTAATATATTTTATCATTGCTGCGAATAAGTTTCGCTGAAACAAGGGTAGAAACATACCTGATGATGCGATCTATAACGGATCCAATGCAGATAGTGGAACCGATGGCAACGATGCGTAAAACAATTTACAATTTACCTCCTTAAAAACAATGTATTAAGAGTCTATTTACTATAGTGGCAGCAGATAAACAACTATTTTTCTTAAAATAACCAACGAAAATCACGCCCTGAAACGTTTTTATGAACTTAAGTGACACTCCGCTACTTGCCTAAAACCAATTTATGCACTTAATCGTCCGACTGAGAATCGCGACAACTTAAACTTAACGCCTAAGCGGCACCCTATCGGTGTTTCCAGTTAGGAACAGATCATTTAAGATTTCAATTGCACAAACTCGCTGAAATATTGAAACAAGTAACGTCGGGGCACCGTTCGAACGCGGGCGAATAAAGTGCAAAGTTCATTAAAGACGTAATTAATAAGGCGCAGCCATTTTGGACGGAAGAAATCGGGGGTAAGTTTCAGGAAATTCGGCAAGGGGGAGGCTGTTTGTCTTGTGTAGTTTTATTTAATCACCGTCTCGTTAGCTTAAATTTGAATTTAGTTTTTTAGTTATTCGGTTTCGGCGGGAGGGTAGATTTAGATGTTTTTTTTTTTTTTTAGAAATATGAGTACATACAGGGTGTTAGGCTAAATATGCTTCATTTCCGAGATACAGAGTGTTTAAATTTTAATTTTTTATTCATTTTTATGAATTATATTAAATTTATTTAAATATTGTTACTGGTAATTTGATTTAATTTAATTTGATATTGACCCCATCCTACTAGATAATGTATCAATAGAAATTAAAAACACACAACTTGCAATAAAATATGTTTCGTGCTGAGGAGCACCCTCTACACTGAAAATGGATAAGAATGTTTGCTCCTCATAAATATTACGATATAACAAACGGATTTATGCCATACTCTGACAACGACTTCATCGCAGATCTCACTACACAGCATTAACATTATTAATTTAATTCCTCGATTTAGTGCCACCACTTGTGCACGTCTAAGCGCACCATACGTTATGATTAATTGAAATGTCACCTTTATTGGTAATTAGCAACAGAATGCAGTGTTCTCGATTCGATATCAAAGCATTCCTCTAGCCGTTAGTCCAGGAATATGTTCGGTGTGGGTCCTTGACATAACGCACGAGGTAGGCCGAATGGGATACGCATAAGATAGCAGGTATGATTCGTTCAAGTTTAAATTACTTAATTTTACCGTTTATTGTCTATGTAGAGCAACATATAATTTTTTATAACTGTATATTTAAATTATAATGAGTCCGAAAGTAGTTAGTTTAAACTAAATAAACGATAAGTAAATCTAACAGGTTTTAAGACGATTTAATACTAAAGTTTATGAATGGTAAATACTATACAGGGTCGGAAAGTACCGATGGTTCATCTGCCGTTACGTGAGAGCGATAAAGTAAGTCATAGAAATCCGTGCGATAGAGAAATATGGCTATAATGAAGGCGTCTAATAGTCACCGTCCATTTCGCCCTTCCACAAATAAGAAGTGGATCTTATTTGTGGAAGGGCGAAACGAGCGGTGACTATGAGACGCCTTGATTATAGCCATTCTTCTCTATCGCATGGATTTCTATGTCTTAGTTTATCGCCCTCACGTAACGGCAGATGGACCATCGGTACTTTCCGAACCTGTATAAACTATTACTATTACAAATGCACTGAAATAAACAAGAACATGTTTCAATTTTAACATTAATATGCCTTCATCAGTTACCAGCAACCTTATTAAACTAGTTAAAAGGAAACGAACCTATTTAACTTTAATAACTAGTTGGTTTGATTTGAACGAGACTTATTTACCTCGTGTGTTGTTTCATGCGCAAAGACTAAAATAAAATTTGCAACAAAAGCTGGGCGAACACCAACCCAGGTTTTCCGCAGTTTATTAACCAGCGTATAAATACCTGGCCAGGGTGTGCACTGTTAAGAAATTACTGTAGTATTGTATTTAAAATATTGAGCCATTATTAAAGCTCGGGGTTTTCATCGGTTAGTCATAGGCGTGTTCGTCGTAAACACATAAATAAATAGGTAGTTATAAATAAAAATAAATAAATTTGCGTACTTTATCAGCAAAAGCTCGTTTTTTACCCTTTGGCGCGTTCGACATTATTAGAATATTAAAACACGTATACATGAAGCAAACGCGAAGCCAATAGCTGTCGTTATTATCGGTTTCGTACGGTGCGCTGTAGTGAAAGGCTGACGCGACGGCTATGATCATCCGACCGAGTGCCTAGCTCTGGTTATTATGTCTTAATCTACGATTAGTTTAAGACGAACGGAAATGGTTTAATGCAAATTTCTCTCAGTGTACGGCAATTGACTGAGGAGTATGCTTTCAGCCTGCAACATCTCGTATAGTCTTTCCAAAGTCAGTTGAATATGTATAAAAACGTATAGCATAGTTTCATAGGCGTCCCAAAAAAAGTTTTCTGCTGAAGGTAAAAAATAATAATAATTTGTATATAAAGTGTAGAAAATTTCTATTATATGTTCATTTGGCCAACAACATATTTCAATTATTTATGTCCTCAAACAATTTTATTATATTGGTAAATTTTGGTTATGACAAAAAACATTTACATTTTCATTAAAATATATTACTGCAATGCCAATTGCTGCACTGCACTGCTAGGCAATTTATCAACAACTGAAATTTATGGCCGGTCGCCCGGTGCGGCTCGGTTTGTGCGGCGTTTGCCCGCGCGCGTATACATTTCTACCACCTCGATGTTTAGTTCGACCAGGCCTGTATATAAATATGGGAACAAGTTTTTCAAATATTTCAATGCCGAATTGCTGCGTAGCGACCGAACCTGGTACATACTGCCTAGCTCTTTGGTCTTCAATTGAGATCGGAAAGACCATAACTATGTTTTTCTATATTCGCTTGCAAAATAAATCTGCTCTATAACATTATTTAACAAGAAAACTAGGTTGTTCACCTCTGCACTCTGTTTGATTACTGATTGGGTGCAGCCGAATCTCTTTGTAAACTTCCTATCCTATACAGAAGACTGACACTGATTGTGGCGATATTATATTAATTAGCGGTGCTGATTTATCACAGGTCGTTTAGTATGGTTTGGTTTGGTAGTGCATAGAAGCAATACACTGATTGGGAATCGCGCAATTATCGGTTTGTATTGAGACAGACGAGTAATCTGGCTTTGTGTCATTTGTATGTTATGAAGTATGAAAATTAATCACGTTCATTAATTTAAGATCTATCTTCATCGCAACAGTGCCGTGGAAATCAATTGCAAGACATGTCAAAGTTGTTTTAACGTCATTATTGCTTAATTAAACAGTTTTCGAACTTTTGAATTTGTTTAAAACAATTAGTTAGTTAATAATTAGTTTTTGTATTAATTATATAGGGTGATTTTTTTAATCTGAAACTTTCAAATATCTCGAGAAATAAACATTCTGCAAAAAAATTTTCATAAGCAAAATTTAATCGTTCTGCTGTGGAAATACATTAGTGTTAAAATTAGTCCTCTCCCTTCCTCTTTTTTGGTGTGGCGAGGGGGGTAACTTTGAAATTAAATAGATGTATGCATGTAGGATTTGTCTGAAACATACTTTTAGATTAATTCCTATCACCAATTTAATTAATAGTAGTATCATTTCTAGTATTTTTCCTGAATCGTTAAAAATATTAAAAGTTGTACCTATTCATAAAAAAAATTGCATAAACGACCCTTCAAACTATAGACCTATTTCCGTGATATGATTATTTTGGAAAAATGTTTGAATGTCTTTTAAAATGTCAACTTGTAAATTATTTTGAAAGTAATTCGTTATTTAATCCTCGTCAATATGGCTTTCGTAATAGCTGTTCCACCACTTTAGCTATAGAAAAATTTATTTAATATATAAATGAGGGTTTTGAAAAGGGTGAATATGTGTGCTCTCAGTTTTTGGACTTAACAAAGGCATTTGATTGTGTAGCACATAATATTCTCATCGACAAATTAAGATTATACAGTGTAGGAAAGCGCCGATGGTCTATCACAATTTACGTGAGAGCGATAAAGTAAGCCATAGAAATCCATGTGATGGACAAGGATGGCTATAATGAAGGCGTATCATATTGACCGCCCGTTTCGCCCTTCCACAAATAAGATCCACTTCTTATTTTATCTATAATACAATGTTGGTGTTCTTTTAAATTATGTGGTCTATGGTACACTGTAAGTAGCCCCATAAGAAATAATCCAGGGGTGTAAGATCTGGGGATTTCGCGGGCCATTCTATCGGTCGTCGTCTGCCGATCCATCTCCTAGGAAAACAATTGTCCAGAAAATCTCGAACAGGGCGCGCATAGTGCACCGTCTTGCTGAAACCATATGGTGTCATCAGGAATATCAGGGTCATTATAGTTAGGAAAAATTACTGCAAGCGCTGGAACAAGGTCATTTTGTGAAAACTCTAAATATCTTTCTCCTGTAAGGGTTCCTTCAAAGAAGAAAGGCCTAACTATTCCAGCCCACACATTTAATTTCTGTGGGTGTTGGGTATGTGTCTCTGCCATCCAATGAGGATTTTCCCGACTCCAATACCTGCAAGTTTGACGGTTCACTGTACCATTGAGATAAAACGTGGCCTCGTCTGAGTATTTGCCGGTGTAAATCTCTATTTACTTGACATAAATCCATCATAATTCCACAAAAGTGTAAGCGGCGGTCGGGATCGTCTTCATTGAGTTCTTGCACAAGTTGAATTTTGTAGAGATGATATTTTTCCTTCCTCAGGATACTTAGCACTGTGGTCTGACTAATGTCATTATTTAATGCAACCAATCGTGAAGTATTATGAGGATTATCTACCATACTTATCAAAGTGTTCTGTTTGTGATCTTCACTAACGCTTGAACGTCCGGGTTTTGGAATATCTACAACATTGCCAGTTTCTCTAAATTTAGATTCTATCTTACTGACTGTTGATTGTCTGATACGGCGATCTGGATGTTTTTCATTAAATAAATCGCAAACTTCCTGCTGCGTTCTAGTCTTATCCCAGCATCCGATAAGAATTAAAATGTCAATTCTTTGTGTGACAGTTAAATGTGCCATAATACTTTAAATTCAACAATAATTTTTTATATCGCTTACAATACTTAGAAAGTCGGTATGACAGTGACACTTTGTAAAGATTTACACCTACGTGATCCATAAAAAACTTCAGGCATTTCGAAAAACTAAATTTGATAACGTTTTTGCT
>NW_019416279.1:2380912-2386209 GCF_000390285.2 Anoplophora glabripennis
GGTTATTTGAATTTTTCACATAAATTTTGAGGTTATGTGAAAAAAGTGTAAATACAAAAGTTGTAGATCTTTTTATTACCTACAACTTTGTCATTTAACTTTTTTCCATAAGACTTGTAGTTTTTCTGGAAATCAAGGGAAACCGTTTTTTACCCTTAAAAACTCACCCCCTACCCCTTCCCGACCTCAGATCGCCCGTAAATTATTTTTCCTTTCATTTCTGTTATATTCTCTTTCTTTTCCAATGGGTTTCATTATACTATAATTTTTTTTGGTTTCAAAAATTATCGACCCTGGTCTAAATAGGGGGTTGCTATTTAAAAATGCCGATGACGTCATTACTCGAAAACAAATGACGGTTGAAAATCGCCTTTTATGCCAAAATATGTATTTTTTAAATTAAAAATCGACCTGTTCGAGGATTTTTCCCAAAAAAAATTTGTTTCGGTTTTACTGAATTTATTCCATTCTTTAGGCGCGTACGGTATAAACTGTTACTGTTGCAAATGCACATAAACAAATGTGTTTTAATTTTAATATTAATATGCCTTCAACAGTCACCAGCAAACTAAAATGGACAAAATTCAATTTTTTTATATCTCTTACTGAGATCAACATATTCATACGGTTCTGTACATGTTTATCTCATTTTTAAAAATAAAAAAACACCTCTAATCTCAAATTGGACATTGCGCGAGGACGACACAACCCCTCCCGCCCGTCCCAGAGCGGGAGGGCGGAACCCCACCTGGCGGTAATTACCTGCACTATATCTCCGTGGCTCTGGCCGTTGGCGGTGAACGTGAGGTGGCACAGGAAGGGCAGCCGGGTCTCGACGGACTTAACGACCCGCAGGTCGTACGTCTTGCCCACGTCGCCGTAGTACGTCCGGTTGCACACTGCAAAAAGACACACAGTCAGTCGCTGGCGGTAAACAATGCGTGAATTTTTAAAATGGGGGGGACGTAAATGACGGGAAGTTTTATGGGAGTTCGAGTGGGTCGCGTTGGATTTTATACACGTCGTCCCTTAGTTCATTTTATTGGCGGGGATTATGACTTGGGGCCGCGGTACGTACGGGAATTTATTGCGCAATAAATTGCGCAAGTTTACCTTCAATTTGTTCCTTACTTTTACGGTTTTACACAGTCAAAGAAATTGAGTTTTTAGCTGAATTAATTTTTACACAGAAAATCGAAGAGAATTACTACGCACAAAAATTACCTAATTCAGGGTCAAAAAAAAAAATCACAAAATTATCCTCAATTTTGTGTGTTGCGCATGAAAATAAATTTAAAAATCAAATAAAAAAATTCTTCAAAATCAAGTAAAAAATTCATTAATTTCTTTGATTGAGTAGAACAGCTATTTGTCTACTACCGAAATAAATGAAATATACCCCTGACTTTGGAAACCGATATTAAGAAAACGTAGGGGCAAAAAAATTTGAAATTTGGACCATTTATAGCCTCACTATTACTCTATTGTGTGCTAAAATTTCAGTTGGTTTCGTTGTCCCATTTTTTAGTTATTAATGAAAATGTTGAAAAAATCACGGTTTTCTGCCTACAAAATTGATACCTCTCACTTTAACTCGTCGTAATTTTTTTGTTAATTGATGAAAAGATTCCAAATTTTTACTGACGATAACTCGAACTATTGTTTTTAGTACTATGAAGGTCATTTGTCTCAAAAGCTGTTCTTTTTTTATTTTTAAACAAAACAGAAGGGAATGTCATCTCCGTAAATATTGCATTCTTTAAAAAAAAAGAAAAAAATTGACTCGAGCAGTAAATAATTGTAAACAACAATCTCAAAAAAAAATTTGTTGAAATAATCCAGTTATAAAGGCTATACTGTATACCTTACATCGGACCGTGAACGTAATTGACCTTTCCGATAATGTTCTTAAGAATATCATTTATAACTATACTATTTTAACAAATTTTTTCAGATTGTTGTTTACAATTATTTATTACCTATGTCAGTTTTTTTATTTTTAAAGAACACAATATTTACGGAGATGTTTCTGTTTTGCTAAAAAATAAAAAAAGAAGAGCTTTTGAAACAAATGATCTTCACAGTACTAAATACAATAGTTCGACTTATCGTCAGTAAAAATTTGGATTTTTTTTATCAATTAACAAAAAAATTACGACGAGTTAAAGTGAGAGGTATCAATTTTGTAGGCAGAAAACCGTGATTTTTTCAACATTTTCATTAATAACTAAAAATGGGGTAACAAAACTAACTGAAATTTTAGCAAACAATATAGTAATAGTGAGGCTATATACGGTTCAAATTTCAAAATTTTCTGCCCATAAGTTTTCTTAATATCGGTTTCCAATGTCAGGGGTCTATTTAATTTATTTCGATAGTAGTTTATATCCGACTAAAATAAGTCCGCTAAAGCTTCACTTTCTAGATAAAACTAGTTTAACAAAGTCGCAATGTCATTTCATTCGTATATTTGATTAACCACTATGTGTTGAGTTATTAGATCTCAAAAAAAAAATGTTAACACAATTTTGTGGCATTTTTTGGTATTGGAATTGTAGAATTTGTATCTTTTTGGGAAATTTATATACTAATTTATAATTAATAATACTGTGCAACTACTCTGCGGTCTACAGCCACATCCAGCATTGAATTACTTCTTCAGTATTTAGTAAATAACTAAGACCTTTGTCAGCAGAATCATCACACATAAACCGGATTCTAACTTATTAACTCTCATCAGTACTGCCATATGTGAAAAAAACCGACGAAGATTTACCTATTTAGACGTCTATTTACCGAGATATTATGTGTGGGTGAGATATAACTACAAAGTATATATCTTAATCGTCAATAAAAACATATCGATTCATGGAGATTCAAATAGAGATGAGAACTAATAAGTTACAAACCGGTTTATGTTTGGTGATTCTGCTGACGAATTACCTTAGCTACTTACTAGATATTGGAGGAGTAATTCAATGCTGGGTGGTTCAATAGACCGCAGAGTAGTTGTTTCCCACAACATCATTAGTAATAAAGTTTATATCGCCCAGTGCGATACTGGTTATGCTTCATAGTACCACAGACAATGTATGTAGCTTATCGCTTCAGACCGCGTGTTAAATACTACGATTTTTTAAAAGGGTGGTTTTCCAGAAAGTAGTATTTGGCATTTTTTTTATTAAAAAAATAATATTACCAGGCTATTCAACACCCATTAAAATACCCATCTACCAAATTTAAACGACAAATGTCTATTGATTGTTTTTTTATGTGGTGCTAAACTTCGAAAAATCAGACATCTGAAAATTATAATAAGCAGGTCAAAGATTGCCATGAAAATGAAACAAATACTAATCGGACACAGAAAAAATACATACACTATAAATTTAATACTTTTAATTATATTAATTAATTATTATTAATTAATTATAAGAATAATAACTTACAAAAATGTAATGATTTGTAAATAGGTACTAAGTTGTTAAACAAAAAAATTGCAAAACGTTACTCTAAATTAAGTTTTAGTTTTCTCCATTGAACCTCATTTCAGTCGAACACATTTTTTCAATCATCTTCTTAAATTTAAAAATAATTTACATAGCCGTTGTGGAGTAATCCCTGCACAAGCTTGACTTATGCAATTCATTAAGTCATCCAAATCCTTGGTCTGTTTTTATAAACTTTGTTTTATAAAACCCCAAAAGTAAAAATCCATAGTTTGAGAAAACAAAAATTTAATTTAGATTTTTTGTTTAACAGCTTAATATTTATAATTCATTACCTACATTTTTTGTACGTTAATTATTATTTTTACTATGGCCGCAATTAAAAGTGTTAAATTTATAGTGTCTGTATTTTTTCTTTGTCCAATTGGTACTTGTTTTCACTTTCATGGCAATCTTTGACCTGCTTATTATAATTTTTAGTTGTCTAATTTTTCCAAGTATGGCACCACATAAAAAACACTCCATAGACATTTGTTGTTCAAATTTGGTATATGGGTATTTTGATGGGTGTTGAATAGCCTGATAATATTATCTTTTTGATAAAAAAAATGCCTAATACTACTTTCTGAAAAAAACACCCTATTAAGAAATTGTAGTAGGCCGGGCTTTTGTTGCATCAATAAAATGATTAGTAGAATATAACCTCCCTTCAGGGTACTATCTGTAAAAAAATTGGCTTGCGGAAAAACGGGACACATTGTATGTCGTGCACCCTTGGTCCCGAATTTTTTTCCACATGCGGACTTCGGATTTTTTGCACTGATGTGACGTGTGACTCGATGACGTAGGCTAAAGAGACCACTAGCTCTACCCCACGACTCCCCCCCTCTCTAGGTGTCTTAAAGATTCTGGGGAAGCCCCCCAGGACTTTTGAAGACAGCACAGGGAGAGAGAGAAGCCGAAACGAACCTCCCTTTTATCAATACCTACTTCATACATTTAAGTACCTAAGTAAATGTAGTAATACAAACAACAGGCATTGATAGAAAAAGTTTACAAAGTAAATTCGAGCGTACGCGTCACAGCATTGCCAAACTGTTGTTTATGCGTTGCTAGGATACGCGTAGGAATGCCGGCCGCTGCATTTGATTCTCCCTAAAATTCTGCTGGTGGTGTACTCTATCGGCAATTCGGAAATTTAAAACTGATGTCTATATTGTCTGTAATAGTACTTACAGATTAGTAGGTAGCTCTTTGCCATTGGGAACAAAGCTATGCTTTGCGCTAGTAGGCATTGAACAGCATTTCCAATTAAGGAGGTATATCGGGTATACTAAAATGCACAGATGTACTTGAAATTTATATAGCGTATTACCCAGTGCTCCCTCCGTGCGTCATATTTTTTTGAAATTTTTTTTGAATCTAGATTTTGAGATATTGTTGTTGAAAGTTGTTCATTTTAACATATGGCGAAGATGGACGGTGCGGCTCTTTTTTTGCCCATAACTGAGAAAAAAATTTAGAAATTGTGAAACAAAACTTTTCCATATACAGGGTGTATCTAAATAACACCGAAAAAATTCAAGGGGCGATTCTCCGATGAAAATTAATAGGGGTCTTTGGTTTAAAATTTTTTGAAAGAACCCTTCCCTGAAAAGTTACGCCCCTCCTAAAATTACAAAAAAAAATTGTTTTTCTTTTTTATCTTCCATGTACATCAAGCTAAAGAAACCAAACTTGGTGAACATTATCTGTCAATAAAACTACACTTTTTGAATTTTTTTCAACCCTGAACTATTTTTGTAAGGGGTTGAAATAATCAACCCCTATGACATTTTTTCAACTAAT
>NW_019416279.1:2387447-2416522 GCF_000390285.2 Anoplophora glabripennis
TTCATTTCTTTAGAACTAAATTAACATAATTCTCGTTGTTTTACCAGTTCACATGATTTACGGATTTTAAATAAAGGATACAAATCTTCGCGAGGATAATACGATATATTTGCTATATATAATAATTATATTTTACATAGTTTACACACAATACATTTTTGAACGCGTACGCATCTTTACCCGAATTTGACGCACAATATCTCCGATGTCCGAGGTCTGTAGGTTCGCAGTGTGTACAACTGCACTCAAGTATTAGCGCTGTTGCCACATCTACATAGTGTTTAAGCGTTCATTAAATATAATTTAAAACTACTTAAATATGATATTTTTATGATATTAATTTTCAATATGTATGTTATGTGCGTATTGAGTAGATTTCTTTGCTATATAGATGTTTATCGAAAATAATTTCAATAGAATTTAATTTTCTCAAGTTGGTAGCGGGTTTTAGTCCCATAAGAAAAGCATAGGACCGCCCTGCGATCCTCACTTCCCTCGGACCCCGATATACCTCCTTAAGATGAAGCATATTTTGTAGGTCATATCGCCTTCACAAATTATAATTTTCTCGCGCATTCTTAGAGTCGAATTAATAGAAAATATTTATACTTCATTTGTGTTTTACAGCAATCATCTTTTAGGATGCGGTACCGCGGTACACGGTAACGAGACTAACGAGGGAGGAAGATGGGAATATTTCGTCAATTACGAAATTGCCGCGGACAGCCCGGGGCGGAGAAACATTTTTATTCTATTACGCTCCCGTCCGCTTCCGGGGGATCCGTTTCGCCGGACTCGCGGAACGCAATTAGAAAAGTGGAGAGAACTCACCTCGGAAAAAATAAAGGAGCGAAGGAATAAATGAAACCGAACCCCCTATTAATTATACCGTAGCCGCTGCGGTTCCCTCTAATAAAATTGTCGCGAGAGTAGAAGTTCGGCGGCGTACGTGACTCTAATCCCAACTACTTATTAATCCGCTGGACTGCCGGAGATCGCCCAAGTTAAAATTAAATTTCTCGTTATAGTTATTTTCGAGTGGGAGTCGATTTTTTATGAGTTTGCTGCTTCGGGTCGAGCTGAAGTTAGTGATCTCCTCGTCCTCGTGATTTAGGGACATTTCATTCGGCCAGACATCTATGTACGTGTCTTTGTTACGATCTGATATCCGATAGTCCAGGCGGTAGCGGGTAGAGCATTCGATAAGTTTGTGTTTCAAGTCATTAATTTTGTTGTACTGAAAAATCCCAAATATTATGTAGAATAAGAATCCGAGTTTGCCTATTCCATAATACCATTGCTAAATTCAGGGGAACAACAAACATACAAAAAGAACGAAAAATTACCCGTTTTTCAACATATTTTTCCCTGTAACATTGAAATTGAGCCTTAAATAAAAACAGCCATTCTTTATTTTTTGTTTATTTGACGATTTTCTATAAAGTTACAACAACTTCGAATAAAAAAAGTTGAATTTTGTCTTAACAATGGGGGTAAAATCGTATGTATATTTGGAGCAATTTTTAAAATAAGTACTTAAATATTTATAGATATTGATGAAACTTTGTGAACAAATAGTAAAACATATGTCAATTCTACCCTAAAAATTTTGCAACGATCGATCGCGTGGTTTTCGATTGACAGGATTGTTAATTAAGAAAATTTCAAAAAGTTTATCGCGTACCGTGGGTTTAAATTAAGGTTTAGAAAGGGCACACAATTTTTTAGAGATACTTGTTGTCATAATAAACAATGATCAATACTAAGAATACCTATTTTTACACTTTTGTGTAAACGTGTGTACTTAAATTCCAGAAAATAGTTTTCAAGAACTTTTATTCTATAGATTTAGAAAAGATACAGTGTATTACTTTGAGGTTCGGTTTGATGAATTTGAGATTATGTTTTTAGGTTCATCTTGTAGTTTGTGGACCAGCATCAGTTTAGTTGATAACGACGATACTACCAGACAATAACTATTTTCTATCTACATATTCGATATTCATAAAAATTTTATGTAAAATTACACACTAAATCATTAGATAATATAAAATTACCTACACGTGTAAAGTAGGGACTTCTTGGAAGCCATCTCACCGGACCAAATCAATCAATCCATTTGCCACCAAAATGATTATTTAAGTACTCTGTAACGAATCTGCTAGTGTGAGAAGGTGCACTATAGTGTTGGAAGAACGTTTGCTCTCTAATATTTAACGGAATGTCTCTAGTACATTATCCAGAAGATGGTGTCCCAGAAAGTGCTTGTAACCATTTGTGTTCATATGATTATTCAGATTCCTCCCCATATATTAATACAACATCGTTGGAACCTTCTGCTTCTTTTAACATGTGGGTTGTCTATAACGATGCAAGTTTCGAAAATTTGTAATGCTGTAGAAGACAGGAATTATGCAAGAACTGTAGGCCTGAGTAAGCTTCACGAAGTTTCAAGTTGATGGATTAAAAAACTGAGGCATGTAATGAATTTTGACCGGTAGGTACAATGCTTTTGGGATCGCTGAACCTGAATTCGCGGATAGCTTAGCTATCTAAGGTCACCTGGAGGTCATGTAAAGGCCGTTTCAAGGTCAAACTGAAGAAAAAACTTTTACAGATTATATTAAGATGATAATTAACCGTGTTACAGATATATTCTTCTGGATTGAAATTGTTGGTTCCTGTACAAAACTCTACAAGACCTGCAGTGACTTTGCAATGATCTTGATTAACGGTCAAGAACAAGTAAACAATCAGTTGATTATAAAATACTCAATTTTTAGATAAATCAACAGGGACTCACTTTTCATTTGTTTCATGCGGGTCTTGAATTGAGATTAAGTCAAATGAAATGACCTTGACTTGATTTACAGGTGACCTTATAGGGCTAAGCTATCCCCGAATTCAGGTTCAGCGACCTCAAAAGCATCCATACTTACAGGTTAACATTCGTGAAAGGCCTTTTCTTTATTTTGACCTTGAAATGATCTTGACTTGACCTGATTGTGACCTTGTAGGGCTAAGCTATCCCCGAATTCAGTTCCCCCTTCAAAACATTTATTTACGTACTGATTGAAATTCAATACAAGCCTTTTCTTTAGTTTGGTCTTGAAATGACCTTGAATTGACTTGAAGGTGACCTTTAGGGTTACGCTATCTTCAGATTTAGATTCTGCGAGCCCAAAAACCTATACATTCACCGGTCAAAATTCAATACAAGTATTTTCTTCAGTTTGACCTTGAAACGACCTTTACCTGACCTCCAGGTGACCTTAGATAGCTAAGCTATCCGCGAATTCAAGTTCAGCGATCCCAAAAGCATTGTACCTACTGGTCAAAATTCATTACATGCCTCAGTTTTTGAATCCATCAACTCAAAATCGACTGGGACCCCATTTTCCGTTGATTTTGTGCCGATTTCTTTGTCCGTTTATATTTACATTAATGCCACATCTGGAAATTTTTTTGGAGTATATACAAAATATACTGCTATGCGCCCAGCTAATATACTACATTAACCTTTTTTTCTTTTATTTTAAAAATATTAATTGTAAGAAATAACCTGTGTTGTTTCATCTTTTTCTTGAATCTCGTATACGCAGAAGAATATACCGAACATTGTTTCCAGCGGTCATTTGTTTCATTTCTGGCACATTCTGACGTTGATTTGTCAAGAGTGAATGGCAAGCAGGTAGGAAAAGTAATAACGTAGCTGGAAGTTATAAAGAAAATTTGTACCTTTTTTTAAGCAGTGTTAATGACCTCTGACATTGACGTAGTTTAGTTGAATTATACAATTGTCACTGTCACAGTTCAAACTTAAGCAGAATCCCATCATGTTCCGAACGCTTCCGAAGGGAACGGAGGTTAGCTACAGCTGTCCTACTGAAATTCCACACCGATTTTGAGAGGCGGAAATGCAAATTGTCTTCATACCTGGTATGATATGACGGGATGGTAAACGGGTTCGTTACATTTTTTAATTTTCGATTTTATCGGCATACGAGAAGGTATTCTAAAAAGCCTTGTAATGTAACTGTATAAACCTAATAAAATTTAAGTGAAGTAAATGCGGAGGTAGTTTACTTTCCAGTTTTATTAAACTTTTATATGCCCCCGTCACAATAAAACTGCTTAGAGAACAAAACAAAATGAATAAACAAACACGCATTGCGCTCCGTTCTTATTTGCGCCATTGTTCAACGACATTCGGAGAAAACTACGGTTTCAATACGCCGTTTGAATCCTCCAGTAGCTCCGTCTACCTCAATTTTTAATGAAAATGCCCGGACGGACTTCCTAGCCCTATTAATGGATTATAGGAAAACCCGGCTTCTTACCATTGCAACTGAATCAATCCGGCACATGTAAGTACACTTATTGGTTTTCGACAAAGCCGATATCCTCTTTCCCGAACGAAATACCGCCTTTACCTTCTACAAAAGAGACGAAATAATCAAGGAATGCCTACGGGAATGCCACGGCAACATCCCGTCGCGTTAAGATTTAATATTTTCAATATTCTCGGGAACGGCAGAGGTATTAGCGGAATCATAAAAGCTCGGGAAATGTAAATGCGGACGTTCGACGTGGATGTATGGAAACCTGGGAGAAAACGTAACTTTTGTGAATTCTCTTCACATGTGAATGTAAGAGTTCGTATACACAAGAATAAATGGGACTAGCAATAGGTATTAGGGTTTATTTAAATTTAACGTTTTTATTACGGAAACACAAAATAAAAAAGTTATAAGTTATGTTCGGTAGACCAGACTCCTCTACCTTCATGTATGTTGAGTTGCAGAATACGAATTTGATATCAGAATTTCAACACCAGGTCAAAACCGTTTTCTAACTTCAAAAATATGTCGAAGCAGCAAAAAATGGTGTTTATTTCTACTTTACAACAGAGAAAGAGACAAAAAAATCATTTGGCGACTGGCGACATATTATGGCTACTTGTTATTCATTCTGGGCGACTTATTGGCTACAAAATTGTAACCGCGGTCTTATAAATATTATTAAATCTCTATATATAAAATATTATTGTGTGTGGTTTTTTTTATAAAATTTAATTTAATTTAATTTAATTTATGATGTTGATTTTAATTTTGTGAAATGTTTGTGTTTTATGTATTGAGTGTTGCGTTGTTTTTGGTTTTGTTTCTGTAATTACTTTTTTATTTAGATTAACTGTAAGTTGTTTAATACAAACCTTTCTTTTATTTACCTCGTATATTATTTTTTTATCCCTTGCTAGCTGTCACTCAGATGTTTGTTTTAATTTGAATCTCAGGAGTCGGTTCTGTATCATTCATACATAACTTGTTCAATGCAGAACGCCAGAAAATAGAGTTTTTAAATTTTATACAATATTTATTTAAATTAGTTAATTGGATTATAAGAAAACAAAATTTAACTGGTTGGCTTTAGATCAGAAATGGCTTCTTATAAATTAAATTTTTATGTTGAACAATAATAAAGAATATTTTTATTTTTCTTTACCTTTTCTTATCCTACTACAGTTTGACAATACAAGGACTGGGCTTTTTTTCCTCTTTTTTGTAACAAAATTTTACTATATTCGAATTCTTAATTGATACTACCTTAACCACTCGCCCGTGTATTGCATATCTTAAATTATACAAATTTTAAACTGACACGATCTGACGTTTTAAAATTAAAATGTCTGTCCCTTTTAGAACTTGTTGTGAGCTCATTCAATTTTGGAGTTTTTAAAGCTAGATTTTGGATTGCTAGTATTTAAATTTGTTCAGGTAAGTCCTGTTATTTTAATTTATCCTTTTTCTAAGGTATACTGTATTAATACTGTACTATTTGTAGGTTATAGCTATGAATTAATACTCTAGTGCACTTTATTTTTCTATTTTTAGGTACCTGTTGGTTACTGCGTGCTTCTTTCCTTGTTGGAAGCGCTGACGATGTCTTTTGTACCATTTATGGGCCACTGGAATACCTCTCTGGATACTGCCTTATACTGGTTACAAAATTTTTCTTCACTGGCCAATTTTCTTTATGTGGATTTTGAAGACAAACGATTTTCGATGTTACTAGTAAGTTTAATTTACTTCCTGACTGTTTTTCTTGAATTTTATTTAATTTTTGTTGGAGCTACTTCTCCTTTCTAGCTTTTTACCAAAAACCAAGCCGTAACTAATAAATAAACATTTGTTTTTCTCCTTCTGGAAATTTCTAGTGTTTATTTTTCCTTAAGGTCCCTTCACATAAATTCCAGTCTTTGGACGTCCCTTTTTCACAACACTTTCACTGCACTTCTTATACCTAATACATTTGTTACAATGTCCTTTTATTTTTAACATATAAATCTATTACTTATTATTAAATATTCCTTATTTTATGTTCTTTTTTCTAGGTCATCTTCTGGTACTTGTAAAGCCAACTTTAGTTTTGACATGTGATAAAATTTATAATTTAATTTGACATTTGATAATAAATTTTCATATATGACTTCAGTTCATTTAAGATATCTTCTCTACAGTTACTCGTCTACCCAATTTATGCATATCAAATTCATCTATGGATATTGGGCTTTCTTTTGATATATGTCACTCTGGGTTTAAATTCTGTTTACTCACTGTACTGGGTGTTAACAAGTGACGATGTCAAGCATTCTTTTGAAAAATTTATTTTGTATTTGTGAATTAAATTAAAATTATCCATTTTATACTATGTGATATTCTTTAATTGATACTTATTTTTTTTTTCAGGGTCTTTTTTATTAACAATTTTATACCATTTTATTTTATTTTATTTTAACATTTATTAATAATTAATTTTAATTTTTGATCTAAAGTTCGGTCAGGTAATTTTTCAATCGTGATACTTTGTGTGCATTTCCAATTCGTTACAATATATAATACTTTTCTTCTTATAAGCGAAAAAAGATAAAAGTCTGATGACAAAATTAGTATTTTTCATGTTTTATATTGGCAGAGCATATTTGTACGTAATTCGTCCTTCTCTTCTGTTGCTTGGATTCTAGAATTCTACCAGGGACGATTCTACAATACTACAATTGCAAATTGTCATTGTCATTAGTCATTGTACCCATAATTCTCGTTTTATCATTGAAGGCTAAGGATTAAGGTTTATATATTTTGTGGTCAAGGCTGTCCTAACAATTATCAAAATTAGTAAATTATTATTCTTTTTAAATATTTACATAATAAATATTTATGATCTCTTTGACTCCAGATCATTGAATAATCGTGAATAGCTTTTTGTGTGATGTGATTTTTACAATGGGCAAGGTGCAAGATAAATCGTGTAACCGTGTGTTCGTGTAACCTGGTTTACTGTAACACAGATCGTATCAAATTTAATATAATTTTGAATTTAAATGAAAGTCGCGAACCACATGTAAAGAACAATTTAAAAATTTGAAATATTGCCGCCAAAATGCTAATGTAGTGATGTAATTCTAATCAAATTTTTTCTAATTTGAGCCACCCCGTATCTCTTACCGTTTCCTAGATCCTAACGCCATCCTTATCCTGGACACACTGTACAGGGTGTTCCAGATAGACCTTCAATTAAACGTTTCTGGAAAACTACGCGTACTGGAATTCTGAAAATTTATGTACGGGGGTTTCTCCTAATGTTCTATCGATTGAAAATATTGGCGTCGCCGTGGAACTTCCGGTTCTACCGGAAGTAGACGTCAACTCGCTTATTTCAAATGGAATGTACTATTTTTTATTTAATTTTTGGATTCTACATCGAATTTTAAGGTAAGTTTCATAACCTTACTTTATCCTTAAACTCAATAGTTTTTGAAATATTTTGACTTTTTCAAAATTTTTGAAAAAAACATACCTACACTTAATCGGTTCTATCTCCTCCAATTTTTAAGATAGGAAGCTGAAATTTTAGATGGTCAATACCAAAACGTGTCCAAATATCTGGAATATTCGAAAGTTGGTGCATGTTACACAGGGCGTCTAAAAAACACGGACCAATTGTGTCAAATTGAAAGTTTAATAACTCGCTTATTTTAAATAGAACACCCTGTGTTTTATAATGCCAGTAGATGCACCTGTTAATTCTCTTTCCATTGGTATAAGCATTCCCTATACCTAAATCCCACCGATTTTGAGATATTTGAACATAAGTACAGAGACGAATATAATCCGACAGTTAGCTGTAGGTTGGCTGTGGAAAAACATTTAAATGTCACCAAGTGTCATTACTTATTTAGCAGATTTGCTGTCGTTGCCGTAAAGCGAGTTTGTCGATTTTCCAAGTGTTTTCAATAACAATGGCACACTCTGGGTACACACACGACGACTACACGTCGGGGTAAATCGTCAGGTTGCAAATGGTGTATTAACATAAATGAAAATGGCTTCCATTTATGCTTCTTCAGAATTCTATGAATAGTTCCTATTGATAGACGTGAATTTATTATGCATCTCTAATTGACGCCTGTGGATAAGCGGTGAAAAATGCCAATACATTTACTTCATTTTCTTCGTTGTCCACTGATGTCTTACCTTTATCATGTTTCGGGAGAAACTTTCCATTCTCAGAACAATTCTTTAATAGTCTTCTGACCATATCATGACTTGGTCTGTGCTTATTTGGATATCTTTCTGCAAACACGCGACATGTTCTACTAACAATTCTATTACACTCCCCGTAAATGATAATTAAATTTAAAAAGTCGTCGTCTGTGTACCCAGAGTGTGCCATTGTTATTGAAAACACTTGGAAAATCGACAAACTCGCTTTACAGCAATGACAGCAAATCTGCTAAATAAGTAATGACACTTGGTGACATTTAAATGTTTTTCCACAGCCAACCTACAGCTAACTGTCGGATTATATTCGTCTCTGTACTTATGTTCAAATATCTCAAAATCGGTGGGATTTAGGTATAGGGAATGCTTATACCAATGGAAAGAGAATTAACAGGTGCATCTACTGGCATTATAAAACACAGGGTGTTCTATTTAAAATAAGCGAGTTATTAAACTTTCAATTTGACACAATTGGTCCGTGTTTTTTAGACGCCCTGTGTAACATGCACCAACTTTCGAATATTCCAGATATTTGGACACGTTTTGGTATTGACCATCTAAAATTTCAGCTTCCTATCTTAAAAATTGGAGGAGATAGAACCGATTAAGTGTAGGTATGTTTTTTTCAAAAATTTTGAAAAAGTCAAAATATTTCAAAAACTATTGAGTTTAAGGATAAAGTAAGGTTATGAAACTTACCTTAAAATTCGATGTAGAATCCAAAAATTAAATAAAAAATAGTACATTCCATTTGAAATAAGCGAGTTGACGTCTACTTCCGGTAGAACCGGAAGTTCCACGGCGACGCCAATATTTTCAATCGATAGAACATTAGGAGAAACCCCCGTACATAAATTTTCAGAATTCCAGTACGCGTAGTTTTCCAGAAACGTCTAATTGAAGGTCTATCTGGAACACCCTGTATAGAAAGAGAAACTCGATGAAAATAATTTCGAACCACTAATGGTTATATCCTGCTCAGAGGAGACCTGCTAATATTTCTATATCCTTCTGGGGCCCGATACCAGAATTGTCGTAAAATGAAATGGAGGATTTAGGGAAAGCCTCCACCGAAGATATACGCATTCTTTGATCCTCAATATGAAAGTGGTATTTTTCATTTTATATCGTTCGGGACGTAGACGCAGGTCTCCCGAGAGTGGCTTTGCAGAAGTTTGGAAGGGAGAAGGTAGGAACCGAATTGGGGAGGTATTTACTGGCTCATTTAGGACTCGGACGTCCTCATTCATATACTGGTCGAACACATCATCATTTTTAACATTTGTAATTAGAGATACACTATTTGAAAATACACCATTCTATAGGTTTACACCCAATTACAGAACAGAAGTTTGCATATGGGAAATAATGTAATACTATGTGAAAAAAAAAACAAAAAAGTCAACCTAGCAGAAACTATAAAAATTAATGTTTAAAATATGATTTAAAACTATTAAGACTGCAATGTTAATGTTTCGGAGGTACTTATTGTGAGTTCTACACATAAAATACATAGGAATTTTGTAACAAGTTTGTTGCCATGAAAATGGTATAATTCCAAATATTTCGAATTTTCACCATCAAAAACGGCGGTGACAAGATTTTTAACACCAAGGCGATGTTTAGCATTGTATTAGCTATGTCCGTGCAAATTTGGTTAGTGCAACTCTCTCGGTTTTGAAATTACAATACCTATGTATGTTTTCAGTCACGAAAATTGAATAATTCCAAATATTTCGAATTTTCACCACCAAGAACGGCGGTGACAGCCTTTTTAACATTAAGGCGAGGTTTCGCATTGTATTAGCTAGGGTCAATCGACCAATGAATTAACAAATAAGACATATTATCACTTTGAATTTAGATTACAGATACTAGGGTCATAGTAAATTCAAATATTTCAATACGATTAGTAAGCCCTATTATTTTAAATTTTTAAAAACCCAGACACAACTATAGAAAGTTAATTCTTGTATTTATTTTTTAATTAGTTTTGACAGAAATGCCAAATCACCAGTAAATGAACATAAGTACCCAGTTGATGAACAAAGATAAACCAGTGAATGAACATGTTATTTATTTTTGTACAAAAAGTAACAAAACATGAAACTAACGCCTACAAAACTACCTACAGCAAGTACAGTTATTAAAAATTAAAATTCAGAACCCAACCTGAATATTATATCCGTGGTGGGTTCTGAAATGTTCTTAACAATTTGACTTCTGATGTACCAAATTTGGTCAGGAATATCTGGCCACTTCCAATGTTTCTTTACTTTATCCATTACACTTATTTCGTAGTCTTCATCTTCACCTGGGTAATTCCTATTCCAGTACTTCACAATAACATAATTACCTACAGTGATTGTTTCGTCTGAAAACTCCTTATTTTCCATTCTCTTGAACACTTATTCTTCTGCGTTGTTCTATATGTTTCTATGGTTCTTCCCCTTTCTTATTTTCTTATTCCTTCTGCTTTATGTCTTTTTCTTCTCAACCTATCTCCAATTTTCTCTTTTTAATAATACTTTCAGTTTTGTCTAATGAGTGTAATGTCTCCTTATTTTCTTCCATCTAAATACTTTTTCTTTTTCTTTGTTTTTTGGCCTTTTCTGGACCCTCTTTCCTATTTTCCTTATTTTTATTTTGTTTCTTTTTCTTTTTTCTCTAATTTTCTCTCTCTTATTATATCGTCCTCTTTTCGTGTTTTTTTCTCTGTTGATCATTATGAAACTTGATCCATTTATTTGAAGTAATTGCATATGGCATTAGTGTACGGGAACGACTGGAGCTTGTTTTTTTTTTATTAGTCTTCTGGTTTATCCCAGTGTAAATGCTTTTTCCAAATATCTTCAGGTTTTGTATCATTTTGATTCGTCTCTATTAAAATATTCGATACAACATGGATACCCTTCTCGTTATTGTTATTATTTTTGTTATTTGTCTTGTTTAACATATTTTGTGTTTTACATAATGTAGTATTTATATCTTCTATAATATTAAAAATATTTTCTAGGATTAGATTGAGAAGTTTCTCACAGTCCAATTTATTTTGAATGGATACTTCTCTCGAAACTTCGTTATCAAAATTAACCGTTAGTGTTTCAAATACTTTCTACATGTAAATATTCTTATAACATATACTTGCTTAGCCCTACGTTACTTCTATTTATTAGTAAGTATGTGAAAATAATACTTAAATTGTAAGGTTAGGATAACAGTAAGTGCATGTTTTACAAACGCTTTTTTTAAAGTTATTATTTTATTTAAGTAAATTTAAATAGTCACAATGAATAAACAGAACATCAAGGATTTTATTGCTTACTTTTGTTGCACACGTTTTATTTTTCAAGATTTCAGTACCTACCTAAGGAAGCCAGAAATTTGACTATTTCTCGGCCAGGGATACGGCCACCTTAATGTTGTTGTTAATAAAACAATAAGAACAATTTACAAAAAGATAACCATTTGTAGGTACTACTTTTAATAATTTTATAATAAATCTAGTAAATGAACAGTAAAATGACTAGTGAATGAACGCTAGTTCTTATTGTTCATTTACTGGATTTCTACATGCCATGGTAATATTATGTGACCCTGAAAAATTTTACTTTAATGTAGCAGGTCTTAAGAATCATTTTTGCTTATTTCTAAGAATCGCGCCCAACCCAGTAAATGAACGGCCTGTTCATTTACTGGATTTGACATAGGTTTGACTGCTAGTTATAAAACAGGTGGTATGTTATGAAAATGGGTATGACAATTAGATAACTTTTTGTAAAATTGGCTTTATAATTAAATTAACTATAGCTTTAGTAGAGAAGCTTTATTATGTTTAACGTTTTATACAACACAAACAGTTTTAAAAGTTGTTATGTTCTTTGACTGATCTTAGCTAAAATGGCCGCCACAACAACACACTCTGACTTGTCTACACTCAATGAACTACAGAGCAGTTTAAAGCATACTGAAAAATATTCCAGCGAATGAACATTCTAAAGCGCAGTTTCGAAGAAAAATGGAGGGAAATACGAATTTCGGCAATCCTAAAGTAACCTTAATATTTAAATAAAATGCCTATTCTGTTCAGTTACTGGGTACTGTTCATTCTCTGGTCGAGTCACCCTATGTTCTGTCCAAATTTTATTCGTGCAACTCTCTAAATCTCTTGGTTTCAACAATACAATACTGTTTTCAACCATGAAAATTGAATAATTTCAAATATTTCGAATTTTCACCACCAACAACGGCGGTGACAACATTTTAATTATTTTATTCAAATTGTTTATAAGCGAAAAACGCACGGTTTTTTAATGCACAATTTGAGAATGTTAATGTTAAAAAAACGGTGATATTTTTTAATAGGTCGCTTAATTACGTCTTTAAGATTACAATGACGCTTTCAGAATCATGTTTGGTTGAAAATTAACGCCTGTAGAGAGGCTGAAAGTTCATAACTTTTGTAGCCTCCGTTATAAACAAATTGAATTGTGCGAAAACTATTGCACCTACAGCGCCCATTTTTGGCACACTTTTAAAGTATGACAAAACCCTCAACTTGTCATAGGTTTTATAAAAATTTAACAATAAATGCGATAGTAATAAACAAATTAAAAAATGGGCACTTTTCTTGTTTTTTTTTGCAATAACTTTTTTGTTTATTAACCGATTTTAATTTAACAAGTTTTATTTTGTAGATAATTTTATTCCCTACAAGCTGTCTGAGAGTCACTTTTCGCTAAAACTGATGGTTTTCCCTGCAAAGTGAAAAAACTGTTTTCCTCACTTATTTGTTTAAATAGAAAAGTTAGCTAATAAAAATTTTTGACTCGCGAGATGGGGGATGTCTTGTATTATGTTCCTTTAGACAATTTTACAATAATCTCGCGGATAGGACTTCTTCGAGTTTCTGTTTTTTTTTCGCTAATTTTCCAGGTCTAAACAGAGCGGAATCCCATCCGGGGACACTCGATTAAAAATCTTATGAAATCTGGTTGGCGCTGCAACGGCATTAATCGATTTAAACGTGTAAAATTCATTAAAACATTTCCACCGCGGTGCCCCTCGCGTTCGACGTGCCTGTCGTCGTGATTCTCCAATTAATTATATTCTCTCCTTGTCGCTAATACTTTATTACTCCCCCCCTGCCCGCGCGGGCTGTTTGCGTAAACTGGAAATAATTTAGAGCGCGAATCAGACAAATATGGAACCTCCGAAACGATACAATTTAGGTCGATAGACGTCGAAATGTTGACGTTCCAGCGAATAGGAAATTATTCCAAACTGTAAGACTTCTGCATTCAACGTTTCGCCTGTCATTAACGGAACTTCGTCGATAGGTTGCTAAATTCGAAGGCAATGTGGAAACTAAATCGAAATTACAAATTAAAAATCAATTACATGATAAACTAACTTATTTTAGAAATAAGAAAAAGTCCAATTTCTCATAATCCTTTTATTTTTAAAAAGACTACTGGTTTCGAGGTCAAACTTTACACCACATCTTCAGGTCTTAAAAGGCTACAATATAATATAAGTTTTCTAAAAATATGTCAGGTTATGTTTAATTTAAATTTTATAGAAGTCAAATTATGTTTTATATTATTAATCTATTTAATAAATTATTAATTCTTACAAATACAGACTATTTGATTTTTTTAAATTATTTCTTATGTTTTAAACATTAAACATAATAAATATAAAATACAAAATAAAACTTTTTTATATACAATACTTACATATCACAATTACAGGAATATTCAACCATATTACTATCCAAAACATATTGGGATTTTGTCAACAAGATAAATTTCACTTTTTTTTAAAAACAAATTTTAAAGACCAAATACAAAAAATTAATTAAAATTTTTTCACAATGATTTGATTTGACAATCTTTTCAGTTTTGAGGTTAGGTTCTTGGGTTAAGGTGTCAGATTTGGGTACAGTATGGCACAAAGTGTGTGCTCTCGGAAAAACTGTTGATCGAATCTCTGTACAATAAAAATATTTTTCATTTTTTTTTATTAATTCATAATTTAGTAAGTTTAAACTTAGTTAATGTTGGTTTTGAGGTTAGGTTTTGTAGATTCAAATTCATGGTTTGGGTATAACTTGTTACTTAGGGTTCTATTGAATCTATTTCGTACTATTGGCATGTAAAAAAACTTTTTTCCAATGTAAATTTCATTTAAGGCTTTTAGGTTAGAATTAATAATTTTGAGGTTGGGTTTTTGAAGAAAAAATATCAGATATATCATCAAGGGTCGTAATAATCAATTTTATTAACAGCAGATACTTTTTAAACATTTTTTTCTACAACTGAACATCGAGTTTTTAAAAAATTTTTCTTCGACATTGAGGTTGAGGCGCTCCCTAAGCATTAAAAAAAAGGGTTTTTCAAAAAAACCTCACCGGAATATGAAAATTCAGATTACCACGAGATTATTAAAAAAAATCACGACGAGACAATGAAAATTGGCGAGTGGCGAGAATTTTGTCCAATATTTCCCACTGTGGTGCGGCGCGAAAAATAGTTCTCAAAGAAGCTCCAGAGCCGCAGTAGACGACACACCAGAAACTGACTCCGTAAAGTTGAAAAAATCGCCCTAATTTCGTATTTCGTAAAATAAAAACTCCCAAAAAATGCGAAATTCGATTTGAAGAATACAAAATCACACTACCAAGTCAGACACGTTCCAGGCGATTAATATTATTTAAAAAAAGATTAAATCCAGAACAGGCCCAGTGTCCATCTTCTTCCTTCATCTTCATCTTCATCTAGTGGTTGGTCCTTTAAAAAGTCCCATAGCACTGCGGCCTAATTAGGCCTATTGTGCGTCCCACTACTAGTCCTATTCAGCAAGTAGATTTGTCCTTTTTACAAAGTCCAAAAGCTTCCTTGCTGACACTTCTCTCAATTCCTTGGGTTCCAAATAGGGTCTCCCAAGGAGCGTCATTCTGCTACATGCAAATCCCGGGCACTCGCCCAGTCATCCGCTGATTCACATCCTCGGCAGACTGGACTGTCTACAAGCTTTAGCTTATGTAGATGTTTCCTAAAGTGACAGTGTCCCGTTATGAGTCCTGTCACTCTCCTGAGCCGGATTCTATTCAAGCTCAGTAACTCATTCGCTCTTCCCTTCGAAGGATACTCCATAAGCTCCTTAGAATGGCTATGTCCTGGCCTTGAAGTCCAGTATTTCCTATGTTCTGTCTCTGTCCATTTGCCCAGAGCCCGCCTGACCACACTGGGAGATGTGCCACAGAAGGGCTCCGGGCCAATGAACACTGTCTCGGATCCCTTCCTAGCAAGTTCATCCGCTTTCTCATTTCCACAAATGCCTTTGTGCCCTGGCACCCATCACAGTCTGACTGTATTGGTGGTGGCCAGTTCACTCAGCATTTGTAAACAGTCCCACACCAGTTTTGAACTTACCTTGTGTGCGGCTAAAGCTTTAATTGCAGCTTGACTATCAGAGAATATATATATGAGTTTACGTCTATAACCTCTACGTACATTCTCTGCCAGACACGCCATTATCGCGAAGATTTCTGCTTGGAATACAGTAGGGAACTCCCCCAGACTGTAGCTTGCACTCCATCTGGGTCTGAGTCCATATATTCCTGCACCCGTCCCTCTGGTCATTTTGGAGCCATCTGTAAACCATACTAGGCTCCACCTTTCCAGGGTATTAAACCTTTCCTCCCACTTGCTTTGATCCTCTATTCGAGTCTCAAATGGCTTGTGGAAATGAAATCTTGGGACTATCTTGTCGGATACCATCCCAAGAGTTGGTTCCGACATAGATGTGTCTATGATCCTGGAGTGGGAATCACCCCTCCAGTCATTGTTATTCCTGAGTTGAAGCTGCTAGTCGCGCTTCTCTTTCCACAACTATATGCAGCGGTGGCAGATTTAGCATGACTTCTAGTGCAGCTGTCGGGGTCGATGCCATCGCCCCCGTTATACCTAAACAGGCCAATCTCTGAATTCTATTCAGTTTTTCCTTCGCTGTGGTCTGTTGTGTTTTCTGCCACCATACCACAGCGCCGTAAAGAATCCTGGGTCTTACTATCGACGTATACAACCAGTGTGACATCTTTGGTTTCAGTCCCCAGGTTTTCCCAATAAGGCGACGGCATACACACAATGTCTGCTTTGCCTTACTCACCACTTTTTCTAAGTGCGCATTCCAGGTAAGCTTACTATCCAGTATAACTCCTAGATATTTTACTTCCCTGGAAAGTGTAATGCCCCTCTCCCCTATTATAGGTTCAGAGAGTCCAGTTAAATTTCTTCTCCTGGTGAAGGGTACTACGACCGTTTTGTCAGGGTTTACTGACAGTGCCTGACCCTTACACCAGTCATCTATCCATTTCAAAGCCTCTTTCATGAGTTCTGAAACGATAATATTATGTTTCCCGACTATGAGAACGACCAAGTCGTCCGCATAGCCTTGTGTATAAAATCCCTTTCGATTAAGGCCCTCCAGTGCGCCGTCCACCACTAATCCCCATAATCCCGGTGTCCAAATCTAAGGCCGAGTTCGCTGCAGGACCTTTGCGGTCCTATCAAGAAACGTGATCGAACGTCTACCCTGGTGTCTTGCGATTCAATAATCAGGTCAGTACGTGTGGTACGGTTAAGATAATGGTCTATTGCAGACAATAAATGAAGCGAGAATTTGCTTTGTCGCAATTAGACCCTTAAGTAATCTCTTTTGATATTTACCTCCCAAATAATTAACGATGTCTTTTTGGTACCTGGAGGACCGTCATGTAATAATATTAATAATAGGTTGATAGAATAAAACTAAGATTTTTTTTATAGAGTACCGTTACATTGTTAAAATATCACACTGTGCATCGCGTCGATCCAACACGCCACTGTTCTCCCGGGCTCACCGTGTCGATTACACGGCTCCGCATCCGGCGACCCCTGACCTCTCCCTCCGATACAGAAGCTCTCCTTAATTGACAGCGTTAACGGCGCGCCGGCCCTTTTGTTCGCCGACATCGCCAGCGACTCACAAAGCCCTAGGTACATTCCCTGCTTTTGTTTACTGCCACAGTTTTATCTACAACTATAATGGGACGGCGTCGCCGCAACAAATAGTGTAGATGTGTCTCGGGCCCGCTTTGTTATGCCTGCGTGTCGGGTGATACGCGCTAATGAGGCCCGAGAACGCCGAAAAATGGGTGGGGGGAGTTAAAGAGTGGGCCGGGCGGGGAGGGTAACGCCGGCTTTGTTTGTTGTTTGGCGAAACACGTTGTTGTACACGGCGAACCAGAAAGCTCTTGTCAACTGACGATACGTCCGTTGACATAACATAAAGTCGGTAAACAGCGTAATTACTTGTTTTGGTTTATCATGCGTCATTAGCATTCATCAAAATAATATTAAATTAGAATATTTTGACATACCTTATTGAAGAGCGTAAATTTAGAAATTTAGTAGTTTAGACACTAAGAACGAAGAAGACTACCAAAAATGAATTAGACCCCCTCGTTACCCCCTAGCGTCACTTTACCACCCCCATACACCTCTTTATGGGGGTTGAAGTGTCAATTTTCGTACGAAGCGTTCTAACGTTGAAGCGAAACAGCTGGTTTCCTTAGTAGTCTTGAATTTTGCAATAGGTTTCAAAATCAAAGTGCAGCGAATTCCGATAACAGAGTGATATGAACGAGTGAGTGAGTGTTTTTTTAGCCGTACTGTCACTTTAAATAGGTAAGTACCATACTACTCTTTGACAAGCAATAAGTCGCATAATAAGGTATACGTACTACAACTGAATAATTAATTAAACATAACACTAAAAACTCATATTCAATTACAAAACGTTGTGAAAGCATCAACATTAAAAATATTAAATAACCTAACATTGAACAACAGTTGTTATCCTTATGCATTTGTTTTTATTAACAAACAGATGATACTTGTTAATATTTCTGTGGCAAAAAGGAAAAAAGGGATAAGTCTACATATCCCACAATTCACATTCTTCTCTCCCAGCATTTATAATATTGTTTTTGATGATCTGACAAAATGGGATATCTCTACTTAATATAGTATTGTCTGTGTCTGTTATTTTCACTGGATGTGTGCAATATAGTGCAATAACAACATTGTGTTGTGTAGTAAAGTGCCTAATATAAAGAAAAACAATGGATATCAATAGTCGTGGATATACTTTACTTAATAAGTGTATAAATGTTGATGTGATCGATGATAAACGTAAGTTTGAATATGATGGAGTAACATAACCTCAGAAAAAATATGTTTTATTGTGATGTACAAAACTATTATTTTTACCAATTATTAAAATTATTAATAAATAAGTATGTTACTACTATATCACTTGTGTATGTCTACTTATGGCTAATTAGAAATTTGAGTATACCTGTCAACATAAAAAATTGAAAATCTCAAAACGGGTTAAGTCGACTTGCAACCTTTGAGAATTTTAGCAAAGTTGGATAAAGTAAGGTATTCAGGGATAAGTAATATATTTAATGGTTTTTCAAAAACTAATGGCCAGATGCAGTCTACTTCTGTGCATATTTTACATCAAATGACATTGGTCATCCTCAGAAGTACAAAACAGGAAAAAAGAGTTTAATCACTTTTTAGTGAAACAGTTTTATTTAGCTCCTCTAGAATATGAAATTTAGACTTATCCCCTTTTTCCTTTTTGCCACAGATTTAAAATGTAAAAAAATATCTTATTCATTCATGTGTCTTGGTAAAAAGGTCTGTTTTCGTCATTCACTATTAAAAACGCAGTAAAAGCTAAGTTAGTGACCGAATATGGTAGGTCAAGATTCACTCTCGATAAACCTTTGTAGGTCAGCGGTCAGGAGCGGTCCAAAAGGGGTTTAAATAATTATTTGAAAATATATTTTTTTTGCGTAAATATGCAGTTTAAAATTTTTTTAATCGTATATTCGTATTTTACTTATTTTTCCATACCTTCCCTCAAGATTAATGACATTATGACGCAATCACCCTGTATAAAGATAAAGAGTGGCCGCAAAAAAAACATATTTCCGCCTGTTTTTGAGACTTTTACAGAGGCGGCACGGAAAATCCTAAAAATATTTTAAAAATATTCAAAAACTCGTCATGAAAAATTAAAATGAGTATCACTTTCAGTTTTTCGAAAATTTTCGAAAATCATCCTTCTTTAGGAGTTGAAAAGACAAAAAAAGTGAACAAATTAAGAATCATCAACAGTTGTAAAACCCCAAATATTTCTATGTTCTCATCAAAATAATATTATGAACGTGAAAATATCTAATTTCGTATTTGCTACGGTCTTGTCCGGATTGAAAATCAACACTTAATATCCCTAAAGGGGTGAAATCATCCCCTAAATGCCTATAAATGCAAAAAATATATTAAAAGTTACATTTTTTTCTTTTTCTTTTATATGTGATAATTGAACCGTTAACAACCCACAATCACTAGATCCGAAGGAAAATACCGCTAAATGAGGGTAAAACCACCCCTAACTTCAAACATATACGGCAGCCAAACTTCTAACACCCTGTGTATTGGAGAAGAGTATCTCTGCTGTTTAATGTGAACTCCGGTAAAATAATCAAGAGGATAAGGGACCACCAAACAAGTCCATCAGTTACTACATCTGTCTGAATCGATCAAAATTTTGTGTAATTTTATACCAATGTTGCAAAAACAGCTTTAAAATTAATCAGTGATTTGAAAAATGTCAAGAAACTTAAAAAAAAACTCATAGGCGTAGAAATTCTGTAGTAACACAGTAATAGGAGCTGCGAGTGAAGCAAATGGAAATAGGGTTTTCTCTAAATAAACTATAATTTTGTACAAACTGACAATCGCATCCTGAAAAGAACAAAGTTACTCGATTTCGAGTAGTGTTTTACATTATAATACATAATTATTATTTTTTATATTCTTGTTAGTTTGTTAGTACACTTTAATATATACAGGTACTTTTTTACATTTTTGGCTGACCTCAATCTAAAAAACGTATTTTTATTTTATATTAATTTACTTCTATTTTTTTGAGTTTATCGCCATCTATTTTTTTCATTTTTGTTTTTTTTTTTTACTAAAAATATTTAGTTTTGGTTATCTGTAAACAAAAATCCTTAATTTTTCCTTCTGTCCCGAAAACAAGAAATAAAAAGTTGGCAACTATACTGGGTGATCCGAATTTTATGCAGGAAACTTCGAGGACAGATAGATCTCTTTAAAATAATATGTGTTTGTCTTATAAACATAGGTCTGGAACGGCCTCGTTTTAGAGATACAGGGTGTTGAAGTTGTTAAAAATATATATTTTTTGTTTATACATATCTCAGGAATCTATTAACCGATCTCAATAAAATTTGGTACAAATAATGTACGATAGTAAGCCTTGCATTCCCTAAAAGTTCTAAGGGTTTAACCAGTGGTGTACAACTGGACAGGGGTCACACACTTTTTATAAAAAGAACCTACGCCACTGTTTATTTTACAAGTTACTCTAACGGATTTATATTCTAATGCACTAAATATGTAAAAAAGGTGACTTGAATATTTTCCTTAAGGTTCGCCATTTTCAAGTTATTCACACAAATAATACAATCCCTTGTGGCAGACATTTCAAATCGTAATATTACAAAAATATTTATGTTTATATTTAAAAGTAAGTGCAATTTGTAAGCACATCAACAAAATTCTTTCCACATCAGTTGTGAGGTAGTGTTCCTGGTGTGTTTTAGTTTTCCCTGGAGGCATTATCTTTACAAAAAAGAACAATTTAAATCAAAATTATAATAAAAATACATTTACCAAGCAACAACAACTAAACAAGAAACAAAATTAACATTACGTATTTACAGCAATTGTTCAAAATGCGAACTTTTCAAATTTTCGATTTACTCACCCCAAGTTGCCGAGACGTTCTTCGTGAACCTACTTAGCCGAGGATCGTCGTCAAATGCTTTCTAAATTTCATTTCTGTGCCTTTCATTCCTTTGTCGTGATTTTCCAAATATTGTTTTAATCCAAAAAGATGAAAGCGATGAGTGTAAATAATTTTGTTGATGTGCTTACAAATTGCATTAACTTTTAAGCATAAACATAAAAATTCGTTACAATAGCTTGTAAAAAATACAGAGGCGTAGGGTTTTTTTTATAAAAAAGGGGGTAACCCTGTCCAGTTGTACACCATTGGTTGAATCTTTAGAGCTCATATTTTAGGGAATATAAGGCCTACTTCATACATTATCTGTACTAAATTTTATTGAAATCGGTCGATGGATTCCGGAGATATAAACAAAAAATATTTTTTTTAACAACTTCAACACCCTGTATCTCTAAAACGAGGCCGTTCCAGACCTATGTTTATAAGGCAAACACCTACTATTTTAAAAAGATCTATCTGCCCTCGAAGTTTCCTGCATAAAATTCGGACCACCCTGTACAAGTAATAAAGTATTTTTGAGTAAATAAAAAACATTCATTTCATAAAATACATCTAACGTTATCGATTTGTAATAGGTATGTCTGCAAAACAAAGCGAAAATTTATACGATTGCATTGATTGGCTTAATATTTGTGCCTAAAAAAAAGGATGCCGATATTACACATTTAACAAACAAAACGGCTTTCTCGCAATTCAACCTTGACTGTGGAATAGCGAAAAGAGAACGAGAAGTTAATAAATAGCCCGCAATTTGCACCTAAGGGGTTTTTAAGAGAGGCCACTTTGGCAAATATTATTTATTCAGCCGGCCATTCCAGCGCTATTTTTCGCAATGAACGTAATAAACCTCTTGCTGACCGACGTAGTTTACATTACAATTGGGTGGTTAACCTCTTTTCAAGGTGATAGTTTCTGGTGTTTTATTAGTTTTACTCGGAAAACGAACAATACTTTCGATTTGTTGGCTATTCCCTGATGTCTTGTGAAATTCAACGAAACAAATCCGCATAGAAGTCGGCGAATGGGCAATTTATTCGTAAAAATTTTATTTTACCAACATTTTGTGGTGGTTAATCGGGTGTTAGGAACCTCAAAATGGTCTCAATTTGCTGGCATTCGTTTAAAAACTTGACTAAACATTTGGCACCATATTTTCAATTTTTAGATTATGTGGTAATATTTGTGCCATTCTTTTAAAAACACCCTGTATGTTTGTTTGTATACCCAGATAATTTGTTCATATTTGCAAGTGCTTTCACCAAATTCCATTTTTATCAGAAATATTCCCAGAGTTTTACGTCAATCGAAATTATATCATTCCTTTAAAATTATCAACTGTTTTCGTGACAAGAATATTATTTCATTGTTTACGTTGATAGTGAAGCAATAACGGAAATAAAAAATAAATATTTATTAAAGAACAACCATGTGTATGTAATCAATTAACAAACTTATTATCACAAAAAAATCTAATGCTTCTTTTTGCAATCTGCTTTGATTTCGTTGACCTTTTCCGCTTCCTTTAATCGATCCACGAGCTTCTGCACACACTCACAGTCCAGCCTCCTGACATCCTGGACATTAGTCAGCTTGACCGCGGAAACTATGTCGTACGACAAACAAGTTATGTTGTTATTATGCGTCAGATCCAAGATGTCAATGTCGGATGTCAACTTTGGAAACATCTTGCTCGGTAACGCTTTCAGTTTGTTTTTAGAAAGGAACAGAATACTCATCTGAGTGATTCCAGCGAAAATTCCCTCATCCAGTTCCGTCAGCCGGTTCCTGTCCAGCCAAAGCTGGCTCAGTTCCTCGAGCCCATAGAGAGCATCTGGCGAGATGTAAGATATACTGTTCTTGCTGAGGTAGATCTTGGTATCCACCAAGTAGGTTCCTTGGTAGACGTGACTGCCTTTGATGTTCTGGAAGGCTTTGCTGGGGATGCTTTGGATGTTGTTCCTTCTAAATAACACCTCCGTCAGAGACGGTGAGTTGTGGAACCAGTTGGGATCCCAAACGGAGATCTTGTTGGAATTTAGTTTAAGTTTGTACAACCTAGGCATGTCGTCGAAAGCCTTGGTATCGATAGTAGCGATCTGGTTCCTTTGAAGATACAACGTGGTCAAGTTCATGTTGTTGAATACACCTGCACGCACGTGGTCGATTTCATTGTCTAGCAATGCCAAGATTTCTAGCTTGGGCAAATTCTCGAATGCCCCCGCCAACACGTTGGTTACCCCACAAAAACTGAACTTCAAAATGGTCGCGTTGCTGAGGTTCCTGACACTGCCTTTGGATAAAGTCGGGATCCTACCACCGACACGCAAGTAGTCGCTGTCGGGAACAGTACTCTCATCGAAGACTTCCACATCGTTCAGTGTTATCTTCCTCCCTCTGGACTGCGTTCTGTACCAACCTTTCTTCAGTAAGACAGAGTCCACGGCACTCACGACCGCGGTTAGAAGAACCAGCGCGTAAACAAATGCCTTACGCATTTTTACAGACCCGGGGAATACTGGTAGTTAGCGAGTAGTTTCTTGGGCCTGCAGGGTCAGTTCTGGGTCAGGGGCCACCGGCTATCGCAGAAAAACGAGAGCGGCGCTATCGGAGCGGCGATAAACAGTGACTTCGTGGAAAGTGCGATTAGTTGACCGTAAACAAGGGCGTGTGCAGCGTGGCGTTGTCCGAGTTGCTCAACTAGTTTGGAAATCTCGGCAATGGTGAGTGTTCTACATTTCACCGGCGAAGTCAAGGTTGAGTGAGAGCAGGTGGGCTCGCACCTACCATTCGACAACGGAAAATCTTTTTAAAAAGGAAATGTAATCGTTAGGTGACGCGGTAGGTACAAAGTTAACGAGCAAAGTTAAAAATCCGTACAGGATATAATACAGGGTGATCGAGAATGATTGACCGTGCCGCCTCGTACTGATTTTTGATGTGCGGCATACCAGTTTTTGATACCAAGACTAGAATCATGAGCGCAGGTTGAGGGATTTTAATGGTAAACAAATAATTACGTTCAAACCTCAAATAAATTAGGTTACTGTCGAAATGGAAATTCGTAATAAAAATATCAATTATTTAACAAAAATCAAAGTTATTTCACAAATTAAGCAATACTGATGGACCAATAAATGTTATTGTTATTATTATTATAATTTTTTTTTAAGAGGATAAATAATAGTCTAGGGGTGTAAGGTCAGGAGAACGTGGTGGCCATCTATCTCGACTAATTATCCGATCATCATAATACTCTCTAATCAACTCTAAAGTTTCGTTAGAGGTGTGAGCTGTTGCGCCATCTTGCTGAAAGTATCCATGATGGATTTCATCGTCGTGAAGTTCCTCAAAAAATGGTAACAATATTTGCTGCCGATATTACATTTTCACGGAAAAAATATAGTCCGATTATTCTTCTACGTGACATAGTTACCCAAACAACAAGTTTAATAGGGTGCAGAGTTGGTTCACGCAAAATATTAAAGTTTTCTGTGTTCAAAGAGCGATAATTTTGGGAGTTTCGTACCCACTTAAATGAAACTATGTTTCATCAGAAAAAAATGTTAGATCTAGAATATCGTCGTCATTCAGATTTTCGTTAAACCAATTACAGTATTGCACACGTTTTCCAAAATCTAACAGAAGTAGTTCCTGCACAACACTAACTTTATAAGGATGAAAATGCAACTTCTTTACTGCTTTAAGGCATGATGCATATGATATTCCTATAAACAATTTAGGAATAATGATAGAAATTTTAGAATAAATATTTGTTATTACCTGTTTGAGTAGATAACTGACGTAATGATTTGGTTGGACCAAATTTTTGGTTAGGTTTTGATTAGGTTAGGTTAGCTCGTAAGCGGTTTTCAACATCTTCCAAGACTTCCTCTGTAAGAATAGACTTTCTGCCCGGAGATTTTCCTCTACAAACACTTCCAGTGTTATGGAAGCGTTCCACTAATCTTTTCATGTGTCTCGAAAAAAATTTCATAATCAATTTCATCATTTGGAAATTATTCTTGAATTTGTAAATGACACGAATTCATCGAATATTTCCAACCATTATCATTGTTTTGTCCACTACGAAAATAGGCCTCCAGAAGAAATTCATCATGTTCTAATGAAAATGCCATGTTCTTAACTTAAAATTAAAAAACCGATAAGGTTAGGTAATAACATACGCAATAAATTAATGACTCACGTATAATATCCACCTTCTCTAACTGTAGTATCGAAAAATACTGTTTTATAATGTCGCAAAATATATCAGGTAACAACAAAATCT
This sequence comes from Anoplophora glabripennis, assembly GCF_000390285.2. Taxonomy (NCBI): domain Eukaryota; kingdom Metazoa; phylum Arthropoda; class Insecta; order Coleoptera; family Cerambycidae; genus Anoplophora; species Anoplophora glabripennis. Next base: position 2,413,254 of record NW_019416279.1, read on the forward strand.
ATAAAATAATATCCGTGCGCCAATGAACAGAACGTCAAATTGTGAAATTGCCACAGAACACCATGAAATCGCACAGAAAAAAAAAGGAATTTTAGGTAACGGAAATCAGTTTTGATAGCAATTGTACGTTCAGAATCCAGTCAATCATTCTCGATCTCTCTGTATAACTCCATCCTTTTTTATTTGATATTGAAAAAATATAAAATATATACAGGGTTACAACTTTTTAATTGTCCTATACACGTATCTTTCTTATTTCAAGAGTTACAGAAATTGTTAAATGGACAAAATGTGCAAAGTTTTATGGCGCTCACGGATTCGCTTTTAAATTTACAAAATTCCGAATAGTTCCGAAAATATTCGAAGAAAACCACTGATTTTATGCTATTTCTTGTTTTAATCGTATTTCACTTATTTTTCAAAATTTTTTGACAAAAATGTGTAATCTGATATTAAATGGTGTGAGGAATCGATTTTTGCTGTCAGTATTAACGTATCTTTAAAAATGTGTGCTGAGCGGTAGTTAACTTTTGTTTTTTTATGGACGGCATATTGAATTTTTGCCTTATTAGAAGACAGTGAAAATTCTCTATACAACAATGTATAACTTAAGGGGTTTTCATAAACAAATAACCAAGGTATTGAATATAATTATAATTTTAATAAAAAAAGTCAAGTAGTCATGGGAAATATTTGAGTGTATTCTATAAATTAATTTAATATTTCTTATTTTTAATACTTTTTGACATAAATTAAATTTGCCATTCAAATGGTCTTGAAGAACTTTCGTTAAGGATTATTTTCGGATTGGTGGTTTCCCTGACGCAATATTTAGGTGCGTTATTTAAAAATGGGACTCCCTGTATATATAGACCTGAGACCTACATTTAATAATCTTACGAGTTGAAAAACTTTTTTTTTCAAATAGAATGACCCATATTAATTGTCATGAGTGAATGCAAAATTGAATGCCCTTTCGACTGGTATAAGGTTGTCCATACTTAGCTTTAACAGTATTCCAGAAAAAATCAGTATCTTTTCTAAAGTCCGAAAAAGTAGCTGTGCAAAAGCGTCAAGAAGGCCTTGCAAAACCACTTTTTCCTCACATTATATCAGGCTTGAGACTGACAGTGTCAATATTTACTGACATGTTTAAAAAGTGATTTGACAAACAAAAATAAATCACTAACAACAACTAAAACAAAACTCAAAACAAACTGAAACTCGGAACACAACAAGGAAAATAATACTTAGACCGCTGATTTATATCGAAGTGTCCTCCATTTTGATTAATATACAAACGAATTCGGTTTTTAAAAGACTGTTAAGCATGCATGGCGTAATATGTAAAGCTACAAATATTTTCTTACATGGCCCACATGGTTCCAGGCAACTTTTATTAGAACCATTTTTTAATAAATTTCACAGTTGCAGAGTTACAAAAGAATCCCTTTTAGGTTGGACACCCTGTATATACTCAGTATTAATTTGAAGATGTGCAAAAAAATGACTTCTTCTGCTGTTTTGCAAAATCAACGACTACTTGGGAATATTGCGAAAACTACCAATGTCTTTAGGTTCTTCTTTAGCTCAATACATGCCTATGAGGCTTGTAAATTTTGAAATTGATCGGTCTTTTCCGGAATCGTCAGTTTTATAAAAAATAAAGGGATAATGCTCCTTACAGGTAAACATCAATTAACCATGATTAAGATGAAAAAATATTGTTTGCTATATTTTTCTCATAATTTCGCGTTAGTTACTCATTAGATATTGAAAAAAAAATACAAAACTGAAAAAAAATCAAATTTTTAAAATTTTTTTTTTTGCATTATTTTTTTGACAATTTTACATTGACTAGGTACTTATCAAACATCGAAAACAAATTTGTTCATAAAATTTAAGATAATTTTTTTTTTAAATGAACAAAATTGGTACCTACTTATTTATGAAAAAAAAACTGTTTTTTGTAAAGGCCTGAAAATTTCCAAAAAAATATTCAATAAATTACCTATAATCGGAATATTTTGAAATCAAAATTTTTTTTTCAAAATTTAATTTTTTTTAAATTTCAACATTTGAACATTTGAAATATTCATTGTGAAATTGTAAAACACTAATACATTTTGAAACTCGAATCGAATTTTTTTTACAAAATTCTCACCCTATATTATTACCTTGTTACATATAATTTGAAATAAGATACAAATAAAACGAACAAAAGCAATTCGAAATTATTTTATTCTCAACGCATTTCTTGTTTATATTATAATTGGATTATTTTAAGTACATATTTTGCACGCTTTTAAAGGCGCCATATTCTTTAAATAGTGTTTTCTACAAAGATAAGTAATTTCAAACATTTAATAACTGAATAATCTAAAGCTTATCAAATAATAGGAATGTTATGTCATGCCATCTCAGCATTTTCAAAGACGTCGCAGTAAAACGAATAAACAGGTGCAAAAAAAAACAAACAAACCATCAAGGTTTTATGTACTGAAATCTACGAAAATACTGACTTTTTTATATATAACTCCACATGTAAATATTCTTATAACATTTACTTGCTTAGTAGTACATATAAAATTGTTTACTTTTATTTATAAGTACGTGAAAAAAATTCTTAAAATGTGAGGTTAGGATAACAGCAAACGCATGTTTTACTAACGCTTTTTTTTAGTTATTATTTTATTTGAGTAAATTTAAATAGTACCAATGAATAAACAGAACACCAATGATTTTATTTTTGTGCTTACTTTGTTCTACACGTTTTACTTTTCAAGATTTCAGTACCTAAAAACGCCAGAAAGGACCCCACAATAATCTTATGGAAATTGGGTTTCTGTCAAATTGTCTGAATTTTTGATATGTTGTAGATTTTGTCATCCTGAACAAAAGTCTCAATGGGCACAAAGTGCCAAAATGAACATTTTGGCAGCTACGGAGCTGCCAAAGCTCCCCTGACCCGTTGCAAAACTATTCATTTTCAATACTATTTACAGATGTCAAAAGCATATTTTAATTATTCTAATATATAGGGTAATGTTTTTGAGGTCACTGGATTCAACCCTCATGTCAGATTGGACAAATTGACCGTTGACAGCTGTCAATACACTGTCAACGAAGAATAGAAAAGTAAATATTCTCTTTTCACATTGAGAGTTTGGGCTTTTGAGGGAGCTGAATTCAATTCTCATGCCAGATTGGCAAAATTGACAGTTGACAGCTGTCAATTGACTGTCAACGAGGAATATAAAAGTAAATAT
>NW_019416279.1:2416843-2445764 GCF_000390285.2 Anoplophora glabripennis
GTTGACAGTCAATTGACAGCTGTCAACTGTCAATTTTGCCAATCTGGCATGAGAATTGAATTCAGCTCCCTCAAAAGCCCAAACTCTCAATGTGAAAAGAGAATATTTACTTTTCTATTCTTCGTTGACAGTGTATTGACAGCTGTCAACGGTCAATTTGTCCAATCTGACATGAGGGTTGAATCCAGTGACCTCAAAAACATTACCCTATATATTAGAATAATTAAAATATGCTTTTGACATCTGTAAATAGTATTGAAAATGAATAGTTTTGCAACGGGTCAGGGGAGCTTTGGCAGCTCCGTAGCTGCCAAAATGTTCATTTTGGCACTTTGTGCCCATGGAGACTTTTGTTCAGGATGACAAAATCTACAACATATCAAAAATTCAGACAATTTGACAGAAACCCAATTTCCATAAGATTATTGCGGGGTCCTTTGACTATTTCTCGGCGAGGGATATACTCACCTTAATGTTAATTCGCTTTCCTTACCACCTTTTTCCAGTAGTTTCGTTTTTAATTTATAAACTTTGTAAATCTAGAGCCCTGCCCCTCAATGCCCCTCAACCTACTACAGTGACGTCACTCAAACAGCAGTGAGGCTTTGTTCCCGCCGTTATTTAACCGGATTTTTGTTTTCAGATCGAACCACCACTATTTCCACCTCCGAAAGCAGTCTTCGACCCCACCACCAGAGGTCCTTGACGTCTGAAGAAACTGTATGTGTCGGCATCGCACCAGCGTGAATAAAATTACCATTTATCATCTAGAAAACATACAGTCGGCCAGAATGGGAAAATGTGACTGGAAAAAGTGGAGAAGGAGATAAAGGAAACTTAGGCAGGTGTAAGAAGTTCTCGGGCCATCGAAACTTCGGATCAGACTACAAGGGGAGATTTATTAAAACGTATTAGAGTTTTAGTTCTCGAGTTGCCAGACGCCCTCGAGTTGAGAATCGGTAAGTATCTTTGCCGCGGAACTCAAAAGGTACGGTATACGGTCTATTACTTAACAATCGAGTGAGATATGACTCGTATAAGGCCGCGAATTTCGACGCAAGCTAATGCCACATCGACACACGTGGCATTGACGTTGAATTTATCCCGTACTGATTACAGTTTGGTGCATTAGAAAAGTATTTGAAGAAATAAATTCTCCAACGACAGAGACGACTCTATCCGACAGTAAATCGTACATTCCAGGTCCGTACTTTGTTTTCATGTGAAAAATATTCTGTATTTGAGTAAATGAAATAATTAGTTTAATTTCCAAGAATTAGTAAATCTATATTTACAATAATAATAATTTTGTTCAAATGATACTAAATAAAGTGCAGCATTGGCTTAAAAAGTATACAGGGTGTTTCAGAAAACATGAGCCAACGTTCGGCAGCAGATTCCTAAGCTAAAAACAAAATTATTTTTTCATATCAAATGGGTCCCATTTCGCTTTGTTCCTTAGTTACAGGGTGTCAAAGTTTAAAAATGTGTTTTTCCAGAAATCTAAATTTCCAATGATACGCAAAAAACAGTCCGACACGGTCGAATCCAGATACCAACTGAATTGCGTATTGGTGGTTGCTGGACACCTTAGTACCTCGTGTTAATAAGCCGCCGCGCCATTGTCACATTGCTCGATATGAATTTTATCGAATTTTTAATTTATTACAACGCTAATAATTTTTTAGAATTAAGCATAAAGAAGTTCAAAAAAGTGATAAACATTGTATTTCATGATATTCTATGCACGCAGTTATGTCAATATTCCTTAATTAATCCAACTTTTGTAAATCAAGTTGGAGATTTTGATAATTGTTTTCTTGGAAGTTGAGTTTAGGTCCCAAGTCATAAAAGGTTTTTTTATTTATTTCAATGTATTCCATCGTCTGTTAAAATTAAGGCAGTCAAACTGTATATGACAATAAACAAGTCTTTATAGATTCTAAGTCATTAATGTATAAGCTCAATAAAAGAGGGCCTAGCACGGACCCATGTGGAATACCTATACCTGCATATTTTAAATCAGATTCGGTTAAACTAACATACTGTTTGCGATGGTTCGGGAATGTATTAAGTTTTGACAAGAGTTTGCCGTTAATCGACGAATTTTAATAAACCATTCCAAATACTCAATTATTTAGAAAAGTCAAGTAAAAAAGCCAAAGGTATGTTCTGAGGATCTTTTTTTATGTACTGGAACAAACATACAGTTAAATAGACAAATTAACCAAGTATGTGAAATAGTTGTATATTAAAGGTAATACAACTACTCTGCGGACTAAAGCCCCGTCCAGCATTTAATTACACCCAACATATCTACTACAGTGTTCCATGCTGTGTTTGATGCACCATAAGACTGTGGTCTTCTCCAATGATGTGAGATGCACGTACAAAGCTATTAGAACTTATCATAGAAAAAGTGAAATTTAGAAGAACAGAGTAAGATCTGGACTTCTCAGAACCCAGCCTCGGAATATTCTTCCGTTAGCTTTTGGGGACACGCCACACACGCGCGCCCCCTGCCGTACACAACGGTAAACATTCCCCAATCCCCAGACATTCCGTTATAATAATGATTAATTGCGGTGACCGCAAGGTGGAGCTAATGGAAGAACCAAGGATAATTTCATTAGAGAGGATAGGGGGATTATTTTGATGGCGGCTTTAGTCGAGGGTTTGGCCCGTACAAGTGGATGGTTGCGAATTTGAGGCACGATAATTTTGTTTAATTTGGCTCATTATAACTGGGGTTTCCGTAGGAAAAGGCACAGACGGAGCTGCGAGGGCCACTCGAAACTGCTGGATTATGTTGTAATAATCTCGTCGATGAGGGAGCAGAAGAGGGGTTTGGAAAATAATTTGATCGGTTTCAGTTTTCGGAAGCCCCTACGCATAACCGAAGATGAATATTCAAATAAATATACAGGGTGTTAATGAACTTATGTCAAATGTTTTTGCCATAAGTCCGTTATGTTAAAATCTGACTTACCTCAACATTGCAAGGAGTCACCTTTTGGGAACTTCTGATTTTCATAGATGTTCGATGTACCCATCATTTTAGTGGAGTCAAGATAGCTTAAAATTACGCATTATTTCGAAATAATTATGGGAAGCATGGATTTTCCTAAAACCTTTTGAAATTACTTGGAGATAAGTATTAGAGAAAGTTATAAACTTATTTTTGTACGCTAATTGTTTTTTAATTGTTTAAACAATAATAAATAGTTTTTTAAGAACATTTAAAATAATTCGATGAATTATAAATCGAATTCTTTCAAATTGACAAAATAGAGGTTTTCGATGTCGCTGAACAAGAATATGAAGTCGGAAAATGAAAATTCAAAATGGCTGATCCAATATGGCCATTTTAAACAATACAATAAAAAAACTGATTTTAAATACAAAATTACAAAATCAAAATCTACGTCCCCTATTATTTATTTATTCAATAATTATTTTAAAAATGCATCAATATTCATATATAAATATTAAACTCATACATTTACAGGTTTAACATAAATAATAATAATAATAATAATAATAATAATGCTTTATTGCCCAACAGTCAAGACCAATAATAGGACAATTACATATAGAACAATAGGTAAAGTAATAATGACTAATAAATAGGAAAAAAAAACAAAGGGAACAACTTATATAACTAACTAACAGAAATCTTCATCTACAGTACCTGAAAGGATTAATAAAATAGACTTTAAGGTGGTATGATTTAAATCACAGAGATGTGACACCATATTAAATAAGTTGCACATATTATATATAGGTGACTTAAATAAAAGATTAGTTCTTCTTCGCAAACAATAAAAAGTATCAGTATTTCTAGAATTATGCCTAGGAACATGAAAATCAATTTTACTCAGCAGCTCAGGACAATCAATTTGACCATTTAATAACTTATAGAGGAAAGTGACTGAGTTTAATTTTCTCCTCAAATCTAAACTTTGAAATCCAAATCTATCAGTCAGTTGCCTATATGGTGTACCTCTTTCAGGATAAGCATTATCTATCTTAAAACATAAATATTTGAGAAATTTTCTTTGCGGTTTTTCAAGTAACTCTCTATGGCATAAATAGAATGGATTCCAAACAGTAGAGCAGTATTCTAGTTTATTTCTAACGTACGAAAAATACAAAATAATGAGCGACGCGACATTAGTAAACGATTTACAGTTGCGAAGTATAAAACCGTAAGCCTTCATTGCATCATCGACCTTGGACACGATATGACATGAAAAAGATAATTCCTGATCGAAGATCACTCCCAAGTCTTTAATTTTAGTCAAACGATTAATTTTGATGTGATTAATTAAGTAACTATAACAATAAGGTGATTTCTTCTTTGTAAAGCTAATAATATTGCATTTCTTAGCATTTAGATATAAATCGTTCAAATTACACCAGGCTTCAATTTTTGCTATTTCTCCTTGAAGAACGACACAGTCATTTAAGGAGGTAATGTTAGAAAAAATTTTTAAATCATCAGCATACATTAGTTTCCGACAGTTCAGACTAGTTGTAAGGTCATTAACAAATAACAAAAATAACAGTGGACCCAAATTTGAACCTTGAGGTACTCCCGACTTCGCCAAATACTTGACAGAACCGTAACCATTATAAAAAACATATTGTTGTCTTTCGGATAAATATGATTGTAACAGTAAGACTGAATCAGAATTGAAACCAAAGCTATAAAGTTTTTGCAAAAGAATATTATGATTAATTCTGTCAAATGCCTTTGCAAANATTTATTTGTCCTTTATGACATTTTACAATGTATAGGATAAGTCATAAAAATAGTGTATAAACGACGATTTACACAGGAGTACAGAATGACAAACATACAACACAAACGATCACTTATAATTAAATACATAATCTTTGACGGGTCTATTACAAAGTCTAAAAATATGCGTGTAAACTATATAAACATTTTGTCTAGATAAGGTATTTTTCAAGGACTTGTTAAATAACCTTTATTTTTCTTGGAGACTTTATAGTAAAGAATAAGAATAGTCAATAAAGGAGTTATTAGGTACTCGTAACTAAAACTTACTGTTAAGGAAATGTGATACATCATATATACATTCCTGTACAAGAAAGTATTTGAGTTTTCTTTTAAAAATATTAATGTTATTTTCATGCCTTATGCAGATGGGCAGATGATTAAGGAATTGGATGCCTTTAAATATTGGGCTTTTCTCGAACAACGAGGTACAATGTTTAAGAGGTCGTATAGAATCGGCAGTTCTTGTACGGTAGTTATGGTACTCACGGTTACGCATGAAACTATTATAATTACTTTTTGCGTATAGTATACATTTGTAGATGTATATAGAATAAAAAGTAAGTATATTAAATTGTTTAAAATAATCTTTGCATGTTTGTCTGACATTAAGGTTAAATATTAGACGAACTATCCTCTTTTGAGAAATAAAAATTCTGGAAGCATCCCCCGCACTTCCCCATAAGATAACATTATAAGAAATATGAGAATAAACAATAGCATAATAAACACTAATTAGTTGATCAATGGTAAATATATTTTTCAGCTGAAGTATTGCATAGAAACTACTATTTAACTTCTTACATATATGATTTATGTGAGTAGTCCACCTCATATTACTATCCAAGTAGACTCCTAGGAATTTGGCGGTATTTGAAAACTGAATATTTATATTTTTAACTAAGACTGATATATTGCCTGTAATTTCCGTTCTGTTGAAAAAATGCATACAAACAGTTTTGTTTGCATTAACCATTAAAGCGTTTCTTTCGCACCAAGTTGAAAACTCCTTGGACAGGAGGTTCATATTTTTTATTAGCTCTTCTGGAGACTGTGCATCTGTTGCTAAAGTTGTGTCATCTGCATATAGAATAAGATGTTTTGTACTCACATAATGTGGAAGATCATTTATATATAATAAGAAAATTAGAGGTGCAAGAATTGCCCCCTGAGGTACTCCAAGCTCTGTTTGTTGAGGACCAGATCTCTGGTCACCCATTTTAACTATAATTTTCCTAAATTGTAAGTAAGAAGTCAGCCATCTCAAAAAGCTACCACGAAATCCCAAATTATTTAATTTATTTACCATTATACTTAAATTTACAGAATCAAATGCCTTAGATAGGTCGAAAAAAAGTGCACCTACATACTTTCTTGCATCTAGTGAGCTATGAATAAAATTAAGGAGAGCGACAGATCCACTTTCTGTCGATCTTCCCTGTAAAAAACCATGTTGATGTTCTGTTATTACATTATACTTCACTAGGAATGAGAAAATTTTTTTATAAATACATTTTTCAATAATCTTGCATATAACAGTTTGAACAGTTATAGGTCTATAATTATCAAGACATAATCGACTATTTTTTTTGTGAATTGGTGTGACAAGCCCAGTCTTTAGGTCCGCTGGAAAGGAACCACTTTGTACCGAAAAGTTTATTATATTCGACAAAATGTGAGCAATATGTGGTGCTATACTCTTTATCAACCTTGTTGAAAGGCAGTCGATACCCACCGAATTAACATTTCTCAAAGTATTGATAGCATCCAATACATCCTCATCTAACACTGCACTGAAATAGAAAGTATTATAAACGTACATTGTAGTATTATTATTAAAGTTAACATCTTTAAAATGCCTATCTAGTTCATTTTTTGCATCTTTTGAAAAGAATTCTGCAAACAAGTTTGCAATTTCATATTTATTATTCACTATTGCTCCATTTAATTCAATAGCATCAATAGTATGTTGTTTCTTTTTCCCTACTTTCTCTTGTACAGTACGCCATATAAATTTTTGTTTCTCTACGACATTTTTATTATCTAAACTTTTTTGATAGAAAAGTTTCTTTACCTCATTTATTTTAGCAATGTAATTCTTTTTAAAAACTTTATAATTCATATGATCTTGCGGGTTTGAGGAATTTTTTATCAACCAAAACATATTCCTAAGATCAGTACCCATCTGCCTAAGTTCACAATTTATCCATTTTGTATTAGTCGTTTTGACGCTTTTTTTTGTAACAAGTGGACATGTTCGTTCAATATAATAAAATAAAATATTAAAAAACTCTTTAAAAACAGAATCAACATTATGAGTAAAACACACAGACATAAAATTTTCATTACTTAAAAAAATATTCAAATTAAGCAGATTGGCTTGAGACAGGTTCCTATGTTTAATAACATTATCATATGGCTTATGCTGGCGAACTTCACATGTATTAAGTTGAACGTTTACTTTAATATCTAAACATAAGTGATCACCTAATTGCAAATCAGTAACATGTTCTTGATATACATAGGGTATAGTTGTTAAGAAATAATCAAGTTTAGTTTTTGTTGTTTTCATATTTTTGTTCGTAAAAATACGAGTTGGTTCACAATTTTGCAGTTTTAAATTAAAACTTTCTATTAGATCAATTAACTGATTTGTTTCATAAGAAGTTTGTAAATAATCAATATTAAAATCGCCAGTAACAATAATAGCACGATAATTTTTTGCACAGTAACTTAGAGCTATATATAGTCGGTCTATAAATGTTTCCATATTTCCAGATGGGGATCTATATACGTTCAATACACAACAATTAATTTTTTGAATATAAAGTGATAGACTGCACAACTCAAAATCTAATTCAATAGATAAGTTATTTAAGAATACAGGTATTTTGTACTGAATATTATTTTTTATAAGAACAAGAACTCCACCATGACTCATACTAATTCTATTATAATATGTAGCCAAATCATAGTTTTCAAATTTTACAAGATCAATATTATCATTAGTACACCAAGTTTCGGAAAGGCATACTATATCAGGTTGCTCCTGAACTAAAATTAATTCAATCCTGTTAGTCTTATTACATAAGGATTGACAATTGACATTCATAATATGAAACTGTTTAACAAACTGGTGTATAGTGTATATAGTTTTAAATGAAAACGAATATAAATGCCTTAAATACAAACTGAAGATTATTTGTAATATTAAGTAATAATATTACATTAAAGAATTACAAGTGTACGAGAGTAGGTATAACCTCAAAATGGACAAAATATGTTAATAATACACTTTTTAACACACTGATAACTGCAGCTTATTCGAAAACATAAAAATCATATTCTTATACCATTTATAATAATAATTATTATTTAATTCTTATAAACGAAAAACGCTTTTAAAATAAATAAAACTGTTAGTAACAAAAAAATATTTGGTGTGCTCACTGCTTAGCTTCGTCACCCAAACTCATTTCTGTGTCTACATCAATAAGAGAACTTATATTCACAATTTCAGATACAGAATATACGTTTTAAAAATGAATATTAAATCAATTTATGAAAAAACGTTATTTTTTTGCTGTTATAACAATTTTCCACTTATTACTATAAATAATGGTTTATTAAACAAAAAAAATATTTTTTTGTACATTATTAAATTCACGGATTTTTCATGAAATATTTTTATTTTTTGTTATATTCTGTTTTTCAACTATTATTTCAATTTTTTAAGAAAAATAAAATGCACCATCTTAAAGTAGAGATTTCAAGCTTTAAAAAGTGCCCTCATAAAGTTTCAATATCACGTTTACAACTATAGTTTTTGATCTATAAAGTATGGTCTAAAAAGTAAAATTTGTGATTTTTTAAAATTATCGAATATGTATGTTGTGCTCAATTTTTTTCAAATTAAATTTTTAAGATTTTTTCCATATCGCTCACTGTTTCAATTGTCATTTGAAGAGTAATCTCTGAAAGTTACAGATATTTATTTTAAAAATTAAAAGAATGACAGCTATTTTATTATTATTGTACAAAATTACACTTTGTACACGTACTATATATTTTTTTTCTATCAAGTTTAAAGACATATTTTGATAGCCGGATGACTCTTCTTTCATTTAAATTTTTGCGAGGTCGATTTGATCAATTAGATCAAAAGTTATAACAAATTTAGTGTAGCGCGCTCGGGGCCGCCCGTCTCATTTTTCGTACGTAGAAAAAAAATTGTACAGCCTTCATTCAATTTGCATTTTAGAAAAAAACTTTATTAACATTTTTTATGTAAAATTTCCTGTTCTTTCGAATGGCACAGTTAATTTTTTTTTAAATTAATATTTTTTATATATTTTGCAAAAACAGTAATTTTGCAACTAATTTGTTAAATAAATAATTTAGCGTACACTCTACAGTTGGTAACTTTTTATATGTTGTTTCTGACAACTTTACAAAGCGAAAAATAAAAAGTTCTCTCTTCCAGTAATTTTCGCGAAGTCAAAATCTATCTTGACTCCACTATTTGCTTGTACACAAGCTTCAGCGCGACGTACCCAATTTGCAATAGGAAATATTGGAAAAATTCGAGCCACGCGTCAAAACTAATCAAATAGTACTTTTTTATTCTTTCCGAAATTAAACTATAAAGTTTCGGTGAGGTAATTGGAATATATGCCTGAAATTTTTTCAAAATGGCCGAGTAATCTCTAGCCTCAATTATAGTTTGACATATTCGGTATCTAAAATTGAAAAAAAAAAAGGAAAATTACCTACTAAACGCTGCCAAACAAAAAAAAATCATAAATATTAAACATATTCCTAACTCATGAATCTAGGCCCAAAATATAACCTTCAAATTTATAAATCTTAACCTAAAACGAACGTACCCAATTTCCATTCTTGAAGAAAATATATTGTTTCTGTGTATAGAAAAAATTAACCTCGACGTGGTTGTACTTCACCGGTGTCCAAAACTCTTTGCGCTACACCGCTACAGCAACAAACGAGGGCACGTCGTTCAAGATATCTTGCACGGGACACTTGACAAGTTCTGTGGGCATTTTCGTTTGTTTCGTCATAAATTATGAACATATAATATTCGCGATTGCTAAATAAATGCGCCATTTTTAAAAGAAAACTTGGAAATACGGCTAATAGATGTACTCTCGAAAAACAGCACAGCAATCACTACAACAATACAAACTATAATACATATATTTCAGTAGTTCCAAAACAATTTTAAACACATTTTTAATTAGTTTTTGTCTCTGTGACCTTAAACATTCGATACAAGTTTGTGACATAAGTTAACTCAGTTTTTGCTTCTTTTTTTCTTTCATTCCTCGTTGAAAATTGTAGGTGGTTTTTCATGTAAAAAAGTCTCTACGTAAATGTAAATGTGAAGAGAGTATACTTTTCTTAGTATGGAAAATGCATTTACTGGATAATTTCTTCATCTTCCCTTCGGTTGCAAAAGCTATAAATAATTTTTTGCGTTCCATTTTTTCACCACAGCCTTCTGGATGGTATTGTGTGGATTTGCCACTATCTATTTGCAACATAAAATTCGTCTATAACATTTTTTTGTGTTTTATGAAATTTTGATTATTCTCAGTTGACTTTTGAATTGTAAATTATGGGACAACGACATGCCGTTTGCAACGAGCACGCAAGGTACGGTATTCGAGGCGGGATTGCTTTCTACTTTCTCAATAATTACTGCAAATCTTGTGTTGCATTCGCAAATAAAGTAAAATTGTCGCAGTATCGACAGCCTATAGGGCAGATTGCAATTAAAACCAAAAAAATACTAACGTAATAATAGTGCCTTGGAAATTATTGTGAATAGTATATGATAAAACTTGCGTGTGGAAGAGGCGTCGTTCTAAAGATGACTTCTATAAATAATACTGAAAAATGCAGTTTTCCGTACGACATTGTTGATATTGATGATGATACGTTCAGAAAAGCACACTCACATCTACATGGTAAGCATTTTTATGCCATTTATGATGTAAGAAATATTTATTTGTAACTTCATTTTAAAGATACACCCTTACTTCCACCTTAAACAATGTTTTTATAGGCAAGGCCTACTCAGATTTGTTATAAATTGACGAAAATTGAGTTAGTGTTAAAAAATCACTGCTTTTAAAATTATTTTAAAATTATTGTTATGACTAATTTTTACAAGAAATGAAATTGAAAAATTATAAACAAATTCTTTTTTGTGTTTTTTTAATGCTATTTATACTTGCTTAATTGATAAATTTCTCTCTGATAATAAAGCAAAGGTAGATATATCCACAAAAATAGCTATGTTACAAGAACCAAGAAAGTCCATGCTAATATTTTCAACAACGAAACGAATTTTGAATTTTTATTTTAGCATGTTTTTTTTCAAGGTATAGTCGAAAGGAATAGCGTCTTAGTGGGTCCCAATAAGTACTTTCTGCCGGGGATATACAAAAAATGCTACTCGGATATATACAGTTTCAAGGCCAGACCCGATGACATCTTATTGATTGGATTTCCCAGATCTGGTAAATTTGGCGTTAACCGTGAAGCAATGTACATTTTCTATTTTTTTTTTTTCGTTTTACAGGCACTACTATGCACTGCGAAATGGTGTGGCAGATTGAGAATGATCTGGACTTTAAAACCGTCGAAAACGTCATACTTATCCACAGGTTTCCGATAATAGAGTAAGTATAATTCAGTTATTTTCTAGATTTATTAATGAAATAATCAATAATAATCAGAACTTTTTAATTTATAAATATAGGGTAGGAACTTTTTATTGTACTCGACTTTTTTGTATCAAGTACCGCGACACCCTGTATATGTATACAGAAAATTACTAGTTCGATCAAGTCTGTTACTGATTTGGTTAGCGTTGTCGTGAAATCAAAATATTTGTAAGTTTATGTTCATTAGTTACATGCTTCATTATTTTTGTGCAAATTTAATGCATTTATAAATACAATTTATACTCAATGAGACAGTAGATATTAGGCAGGCCGCATTTGCGCCCAGGAACGACTTATGTTGGTAGGCCCTAACCACCATTCAGTGCAGGAATGAGGGAAACCTGGAAAACCTCATTAATTAGGGGGGTGGTCAAATGCCAACCGGTGTCAATCTCTCACATTGCCCCAAGCCAACATTCTTCCACCCTACCATACCTGCACAGAGGGTGCCAATCCTCCGTACAAGCATAGCTAATCTACGATCTACCGCCTTAAACCGTGCGGCTATCAACCGATATGATTCTGACGTTTAGAGAATCTCGAAAAGATTCGAAATTAACAGTACGGCTTTATACAAACTAACAATTTATGTCAATAATGAATGTAAACATTGAAAGTATCTTGCTTCCACGAATAAACTGATAAATCAGTAACAAGACTTGATCAAACCTCTGTTTTTTTATACATATCATTTTATACCTTCGGAAGAGATATTGGAAAATTTTTTTATACAACTTTCTTACGACATTAGAAATGTGTGAATTTGAAATATATCATTCCGATAACGTCACAGTCCCTGGGACCAACTTTACAAAAATGGAATTTTATGTCAAATCGTCATGTCATAAATATTATCGCCTGCGGTTTTCTATTGGCTCTTTCTGTTTTTTTTTTTGTTTTAAGTCGTATAATTTTTAGCCTGTGCCTCTCCATGGGTGACCTTAGCCTCATGGGCGTTGTAGCAGATACCCTCACGCTACCAAATGACATTAGAGACATAGCAACTCGATATAGCACCCTGACAATTGACAATCTAGCCAAAAGCGAAGGAAGGCGTTTCATTAGGTCCCACCTACCTATCAGTCTATTGTCTCCTAGTTTCTTCCAATCGGGATGTAAGGTAAGAAACTGATGATGATAGTTTGGTTTAAATACACCAATAACACTAATTTGGAGGTGATATACTGCGCCAGGAACCCCAAGGATTTAGTTGTGTCGTACTATCACATTTTACAGTTCTTCAAGCCCAAAGAATCGGAATCAGTCTCTTTCAAAGCGTTCTGGAATGCCTTCAGGAGCAACTGGAGTAAGTGAAAAGAAACCAAACAAAAGAAATAGTAAGTATTTATAATCGAATGTTGTTTCAGCTATATACTCCCCTTATTTTGAACATTTGAAAGAGGCTTGGAAGAAGAGGAATGAGAAGAACTTCATGTTCTTGTTTTATGAAGACACAATGAAGGTACAATCATTTGTCAGGAAGGAAACGTTGGTGGTGCCTTTTTATATTACATATTGCTACTTAATCAGATTTATAGAACTGAATTGAATTTATTGATTTATTAGAAGTATTAAGAAAAACTTTCCTCTACTAAATAATTTTTTTACAGGACCTAAAGCAAGGAATAGTGAATATGGCGGAGTTCTTGGGAAAAGAACTGACAAATGATCAACAAGAAAGACTGGTTGATTACTTGAATATAGACAGGTTTAAGAAAAACAAGTCCGTCAACTGCCAACACTTGTGCGACTTAGGTGTTGCCAGCACTAAAAACGAATTTATTAGGGAAGGTGGATCCGGAGGATGGAGGAAATATTTCTTTGGGGATTTAGAAGTGGAAGTTGAGGAGTGGATAAGCGAAAATCTGAAGAATACAGATCTTGTGTTTCCCAAAGATTGAAAAATGTTTTATTAAAAAAATACATGATTTGATTAATACCTACCTAGCTAAAGGACTCGGAGGGGGATATATTATGGTGACATTGCCTATGACCTTGAAAGTAATTTTCAAGGTCAACTTTGTTTTTTTTTAAAAAGGGACCCCTATTTAATGATCTCGGATTCGGAAAGGGCGGGAAATTCTACGTTCAGATGATGTATCATATGTGGGGTCGAGACCCAAGGTCATGTAAAGGTCAATTTTATTTTTCCTCAATCTTTGCACCCAAATGTCCCACCAAAGGTAAGTTTAGTAAAAATATTTTTCTAATAAAAGTTGCTCGATTCCGAGGAGGTTGTATGATGCCCTTGGGCGTGATTTTCAATGTCATTTCAAGGTTAACTTTAGGTTTTAACGGGAAACACTTAGTTTTGACCTTGGATTCGAGTAAAGCGGAAAATTCTACATTTAATAACACTTATTATGGTAATACAAATGTTTGCTAAATGTACGAAATTGCAAATAACAAATTCAAACATCGGTTTTAGGAAACTAAATTTATATTACAATTAATACATATTAATTACAAATAAAATTGATCTTTACATGACCTTGGGTGGTCAACCGACCCACATATGATACATCACCTGAACGTAGAATTTCCCGCCCTATCCAAATCCGGAGTACAGAAATAGGGGTTCCTATTTAAAAAAACGAAGATGACCTTGAATGACTATGAAAATTACCTTCAAGGTCATAGGCAATGTCACCTTAATATGTCCCCCTCCGAGTCCAGTAGGTAACTATTGTCTGAAACATTTTTCGCTAAACTTTACCTGGGCAGCGATATCCGGGTGGAGGAATTAAAATGGCCTACTCTGTACATATATTTTTTTTTGAGAACACACTGTATGTGTATTTTATTATGTAAATAATTGCAATAAAAATAAATAAGGTTTATTAATCTTATTTTCAATAGATATGATTCTCTATGACAGTAATTATCTGTAATAAAAAGTGATAAAAACATATAATAAATTGTGAGACCTGGACATTAATCTAAATCTGAATTTAAATTAAACGGATTTTATCGTTCAACAACCAGTATAAGCAAAACCATAACATGTGGTACTAAAATACTATTAGTCAGCAGAACCACCAGACATATACCGATTTATAGTGTACAAGATCTCATCAGTATGCCTTAGGTAAGACAACTGACTAATAATCCATATCCGATGGGTGAGATATAAAAACAAAGTGTTATATGTGAATTTATTTGTCTACATTGCAGTAGATTTATTAAACGAGTACAAATTATACACTTGCAGGTGATATTTGAAGAGCAAATAGATCTAGATGTGAAAACTCGATTGGCAGAAATATTTTTTTAGTAACTACTAACCACAATGATACGAAAAAATATTTTTGGGACCGAGCGATAATTTGTTATGCAGAAGTGTATTTTTATATTATTTCCGAACTGCCCTTTTTGTTTTTTTTCATAATTCTATTTGTAAGTCCCATGTACAATATTTTTTTTAGATACGTTCTGAATCACCCTGTGGTTATATTTCAACTAACTAAGCCACAAAATAAACAAACAGCTGTTTGTAGTATAGTCTACGTTCTTATCTGTTTTGAAAGATCGCATAATATTTAATTAAATAATGTGTACCATTTATTCCTATAAGTATATTTTTTATCTTTATGCATTGTACTTTTTAATTCTTTTAAGATCATATAAAGTACATAATTTATCCTTATCAGCCACGTAGCCTTACAAACAAGTCACCCAAACGCAAATCTATATAAGCCGAGAGCAAGCGAACTGGATAAAAAAGTCGGGTTTTCGAAAAATGGAACGCAAAATTTATGAAAAATTACCATTCGAAATAGTGGAACCCGAAAATGACATACCGAACAATTATTTAAGTGAGTATACCTTTTTATTTATTTTGTTGGTGCAGGTACTTAGAACTGAAGAAATAATATAATAATAATAAATAAAATAAGTGCAATTCGAAAAAATAATACAGCGTTACATTTTCAAGGCTTACTTGATGTCTTACATCAAAATATTAATGGTGTTTTGTTCAAGGGCGCTCCCTATAATTGTTATACGGATTTTTTATTCGTGTCAAATTGGCATCTAGGAGTAAAAGGACACGATCGATCTGACTACATTGTTGTCAGATCGCCACTTTTTTTAAATATAATAGAAACTTTGGCTTTTCTACAACAACAGTGGTATAAGGTTTGACGGAAAAATATCTATGGGTCCTAAACACAACCATTTCTGAGAAAAAAATTATCCAAATCTCCAACTTAAAATACAAAAGTTCGATTAATTAAGCAATATTGACATAACTGCGTGCATAGAATACCATAAAATAATCATGTTTATCACCTTTTTTTAACTTCTTTATGCTTAATTCTAAAAATTAATTAGCGTTGTAATAAATTTAAAATTCGATAAAATTCATATCGAGCAATGTGACAACGGCCAAGGTGTCCAGCAATCACCAATACGCAATTCAGTTGGTATCTGGATTCGACCGTGTCGGAGTGTTTTTTGCGTACCACTATTTCCTTTTCTTGAGGTGTTTTCCAGCGACGTGGTGGTGGACATTTTAAGCATATGTTGTAGTTTGTTTTGTACTTGCGTGCGTTTAAAAATTACTGAATTTTGGTAAGTATTTAAATTATTTTTAATACGTATGATTATTTGGACGACGCGAATCTTACTTTAACTACACATTTTTCAAATACGTAATTTGATTAAAAGTTAAGTTCCTGTATTAAGAGATTCATAATTACTAAAATTCGAGCTAAAATTTAAGCACAACAGTATCTTCGTACTACAAAATCGATACATTTGGCAGTTAAACTTCTTACATGCTGTATAATTTCCTGCTAGATGTAAGGTCTTTGAGTAAATCATACACAAAGTAAAAACGAGAGGACTCGTGTAAAGAAGTGACAAGTACCCAAACAACAGACTTGACATTCAAACTTGTTATTAATACAGAATTAAAGAAAAATAACCAGAGTGCAGCGGTTAATTTTTTATTCTTAAATAAAAGTTACTTTAAGGTTTGTTTTCCCGTTGGGTACATTTACTAATAATTTCTTGTTCTCGCTGAATATTCTCAAAGTAAAAAAGTTTTATTTAAATTATATACAGGGTGTCTCATAATTAGCTGCCAACCCTGAACAGGCCGATTCTATTATCAAAACTAAGTAAAAAAGTTCATATGAACATGGGTCCGGAAATGCTTCCTAAGGGCACAGGGACCCATTGAAGAGGGAGGAATGGAAATCATTTTTTTGCAATATCTCTCAATCGCGTTGTGATAAATGAATGAAATTTGGTATACACAGCTAAATTTTGATGAGCAATTTGATGGACTAATCCATTTATTTCCACAAGGTCCATTGGGGTGGGTACGGGGGGGCCCTTGGTACTTTGCGTGTGTAACTTTTTCATCTTTGACTTTTTAACAAATTGGACAGCAAATTCCGTTTTCCCGAACTGTTTTACGTTAAAAAGGTACTCTTGTTTCAAATCGTTATCTTTAACGGTTTCTGAGAAAATCGCTCTTGAATTAATCCCACTTTGGTCAATTTCATAGTAATTTAAACAAAAAAAATTTTTTTGTTTAAATTTAATCTAATTTTAATAAAAAAATAATAATAAAAAATTAAATTAAATAAAAATTAATCCTTTAAATGGAAAAGAGAGGAAAGGAAAATTATTATTATTATTTTTTGTTTAAATTACTATGAAATTGACCAAAGTGGGATTAATTCAAGAGCGATTTTCTCAGAAACCGTTAAAGATAACGATTTGAAACAAGAGTACCTTTTTAACGTAAAACAGTTCGGGAAAACGGAATTTGCTGTCCAATTTGTTAAAAAGTCAAAGATGAAAAAGTTACACACGCAAAGTACCAAGGGCCCCCCCGTACCCACCCCAATGGACCTTGTGGAAATAAATGGATTAGTCCATCAAATTACTCATCAAAATTTAACTGTGTATACCAAATTTCATTTATTTATCACAACGCGATTGAGAGATATTGCAAAAAAATGATTTCCATTCCTCCCTCTTCAATGGGTCCCTGTGCCCTTAGGAAGCATTTCCGGACCCATGTTCATATGAACTTTTTTACTTAGTTTTGATCATAGAATCGGCCTGTTCAGGGTTGGCAGCTAATTATGAGACACCCTGTATAATTATTCAATCTGTCTCTTTACCCCATGATGACAATTTTGATATAAATCTGAAAATGAGACAACACGTATAAAAATTATAGGGGGTACTAAGCCATATAAAAAGGAACGCCCGGTATATTACAACTTGTATTATTTAGGTGTGGACAACGGTTTAGTATTCGTTGGCCCTAAAAGGTATGCTGAGCGGAGCTATTACAAAAAACATGGATTGGACATTTACAATTTTGAAGCTAGACCAGATGATATCTATTTAGTTGGATGCCAAAGAACTGGTAAGTATGCCTTGGCTTTGTCTGCAGGCTTCCGAGGTTGTTGTCAAAAGTCCAACCATTTTCGGACTCGTTGCCACGTCATCGGTTTAGACTTGACGTTTGCAGAGAGATATCGAGAGAAATTTGAAGATAAGAATCTTTGTTTTGCAGGCACTACTCTTCACAGCGAAATGGTGTGGCTCATACAAAACGACCTGGATTTCGAAAGTGCCGCAAAAGATATCTTAGATCACAGATTTCCTCATATAGAGTAAGTAAAGTTCGAATAATGGCTGTTTTGTTCAGAAACATACTAAGAGGTAGAATTTTCTTTCCGAATGGAATGAATATTAGGAAGACAACACTTTGGTTTAGTATATTTAATTGGTACAATATATTTGATGCCGTTTTATTCCAGTTTCAGTGTAATAGGCGTTTTCGAGTTTTTGGAGATAGCTCTAAAAGCGAACAAGGACAGAGACAAATTTTCAGAGATACATCGAAAGTATCAAGAGTTAGATTTGAAGGGTCTGTCAGAGCAAAAGGGTAGAAGATTTATAAGATCTCACCTTCCTCTTAGCTTGATGCCTCCACATATCTTTGAGGTTGGAGCGAAGGTATTATTTTGTCTTCTTGCTGTCATGAAGACTAATATTTACTTGTTTGTTATTAATGCATGACAAATAACCGATATTTTGAGAAAAAAACACTATATTTTTTTCTAATAGACATTAAATTCGGTCAACACTAATTGAGTATATTTCTGTTTAGGTAATTTACTGCGCCAGAAATCCGAAGGATATGCTGGTGTCTTTATATAATATGTATAGTAATATAGGAATTAGCTTACCAGATAGAAGCTTTCAAAATTACATTGACGTTTTCAAAAACGATTCAGGTAAGCAAATTGTAGCTTTAAGGATCCGAAAGTAAAAATTTTGTATCTAGTGGATTCAAGATAGCTTAAAATTACGCATTATTTCGAAATAATTATGGGAAGCATGGATTTTCCTAAAACCTTTTGAAATTACTTGGAGATAAGTATTAGAAAAAAGTTATAAACTTATTTTTGTACGCTAATTGTTTTTTAATTGTTTAAACAATAATAAATAGTTTTTTTAAGAACATAAGAAATAATTCAATGAATTTTAAATCGAATTCTTTCAAATTGACAATATAGGGGTTTTCGATGTCGCTGAACAAGAATATGATGTCGGAAAATTAAAATTCAAAATGGCTGATCCAATATGCCGACTATTTTAAACAATTTATTTAACAATCATTGATTTTAAATCAAACTGCTCATAGAAAATCAAAATCAACGGCCCCTATTATTTATTTATTCATTAATTATTTTAAAAATGGATCAATATTCATCTAGGTATAAATATTAAACTCATACATTTACTGAAGATTATTTGTAATATTAAGTAATAATATTACATTAAAGAATTACAAGTGTACGAGAGTAGGTATAACCTCAAAATGGACAAAATATGTGAATAATACACTTTGCAGCTTACTCGAAAACATAAAAATAATATTCTTATACCATTTATAATAATAATTATTATTTAATTGGTCAAGGTCACCGTTGGATTGTTCACTCAAGACCCTGCAACTTTTGTCCTAATAATTTTTTTGTTTGAGCAATATTTTCTGAGATAGAGGGGGGGTTCCAAACTTTTTGAACATATTCTTCTTTCATTTAAATTTTTGCGAGGTCGATTTGATCAATTAGATCAAAAGTTATAACAATTTCAGTGTAGCGCGCCCGGGGCCGCGCGCTCATCGAGAGCTATACTTGGGGGCCGCCCGTTTCATTTTTCGTACGTTAGAAAAAAAATTTTACAGCCTTCAATTCGCATTTTAGAAAAAAACTTTATTAACATTTTTTATGTAAAATTTCCTGTTCTTTCGAATGGCGCCGTTAATTTTTTTAAATTAATATTTTTTTAAATTTTGTAAAAACTAATTTTGCAACTAATTTGTTAAATAAATATTTTAGCGTACACTCTACAGTTGGTAATTTTTTATATGTTGTTTCTGCCAACTTTACAAAGCGAAAAATAAAAAGTTCTCTCTTCCAGTAATTTTCGCGAAGTCAAAATCTATCTTGACTCCACTAATCGTTTTACCCTTAAGAAATCATAAAAAATCCAGCGGAAAAAGAAATTTTCAAAATTTTTGCTTCCCTTTTAACCACGGGATTCAATATTTTTTTTAGCTAATTTTTTATTACTTTGTGTAGATAACTAAAGTTGGTAAATTGTGGTAATTGTGATTTATGTATATTTGAATGTATTTTATGTTTCTTTTACGAAGATATGTTTATATTCCTACTGCCTTTAGTAAAATGAAAATTTCAGATATAATATATATAATATTAATAACTAACTTTTCATTACTTTGTATAACTAAGGTTGCCAATTTGTTTATTATTATTTTTTATAATAATTATGTACATTCAGAACATAAATTACTAGACATAGGTAGCGCAAATTTATATATTACAAATAACATTAATGAAGGTTATAGGTTTTTTTCTTATTATTTACAATATTAAGGATGGAAACTGATGCATTTCTGGTTGCCTAAATTATACCGAAAAATGGTAGAAAACAGCCCTTTTGTTATTCCAATATATCTTTTTAAAGCAATGTAAGAAAGTAGTAAAATTTCATATCACATTTGGCAAAGTATAAATGAAGACAGTAAAGCAAAAATTAATTGGGATAGGTAAATAATTCGTGAGAAATTAATTTCTAAATATGAAGGTTTTTTGGACTTTTACAAACGAACGATTATTTCTTCATAGTATTATAGAATTATGCAATTTTTTATATAGTTGTCTTTAAATAAATAAACTGATTAGACTTTATTTCATAGTTTGTTCATCACTTTATTATTTAAAAAGTTATATTGGAATAAAATTATTAAAAAATATTCATTCATGAATAGCATTATCTCCGACTTTTAATTCGCTTGATTTGTAATAGATGTCGCACTAGTAAAAATTTATTTATGAATGGACTCGGGTTATTTTTAACGAACAGCTGTTGTATGTGGTTAATTTGGTATAACCTGATTCTGAATTGGTAGTCATGGTTTCTGTTAATTGATACGTAAATATTTAAAGAATGTCATGATCATTTTAGATATATTTTTGTATAAAAGTATATAAGTAACAGTGCAAGTCCATACTATTATATAATTTTAGAAAATATGAAATATAAACAATTTTTAGTTTATTTAAAACCATAATTTATAATTAATATACCTATATTAGTATCTACGGTTAGTGGATAAGAGGGAAAACATTTTTATTTTCTATTCTACTAGAAAAAGTAATTCGTGACAAAAAATATTTTGCTTTTTAATTGAATATGTTTGTCATGAAAAACTGTAATTTATATATATACAGGGTGATCAGAAATTTAACAAAATTAATAACGTTGAAGAATAAACTGCTTTTGTTTTTGATAATATAAAAAAATGTTAATAAGAAAAGTTGTTCATAACGGAAAGTTATGTTATAATTACGATTTGTGAATAAAGCGGCTTACTTTGGTATAAACAGAAATGGAAAATATTATATTTTTAATAATTAATATTAAGTAATTCTTGATAAAAAAAATTCGCATATTAATATAAATAGAATTTTAATTGTGAATATACATAATAATGAGAAAATATAAAAAATATGTACGATATACTTATTTTGTCCAAAAAATGTGTAAAGAATTATGTACAAAAGGACGATTTGAGACTAAATTTTTTTTATGAGAAATAGGTATTCAGTTCACTTCACTTGAAAAAATAGTTGTAGGTACTTTAATACCTCCAATATAAACAGAAATTCTGTGGAACAGTGTAGTTTAATAAATATGTAAATAAATGAAAGTAATAAAGAAATAAATAGAATAGGTACAGTAGAACAGGAAAAAATTTAAAAAATCATAAAATAAAATTATTTCTTTTTATTAATTTGAGCTTCTATAATATATTCTGGATCCATACATCTTTTTCCCTGTGGAATATTTTTGTATATTATTTCTGGTAGTATACAATTTTTATAAAATTGTTCCAAATTTGTTGCCATTGATTTTTTCCATAATTCTTCATCTTTCTTAATTTGTTCTACATAGAGCGGGTTGTTTTCACCACTATAGGTATATTACGAAATAACATATAGACTTCTTCCGGTTATATTTAACTGTCTCTGTATCTGAAAGTAAGAAAAGAATTTTACCAGATAATATTTGTTATAAACATAGATAATTATACATTTTTACCTATTATGCTTTTGATTTACCATAATGATATATCTAGTCATATATAGGGTGCCACAATAGTGCGATAAAGTTTAGTATAACTGCCTGTAGTAGTGATACGAAAAAAGTTACTTGCTCGGATTCACATTTTATTATTATTTCCATTATTCATTATTTTCAGACCGAATTAAACGTTCAGAAAATCTTGTTTTTGGCCTGAAGATTTTGCCCTATACAACTATAACTGAAAATAATTATAAACTTTGTCACACTATTGGAACAGCCTGTATGTGCATTGCAACGACAATATGTCATATTTATATTACGGCTAAGTAAGCGGAAAGTCCATTGTCGCATATGTAATTTTTATTTTCAAATAATCAAATACAATATACCTACATATTTATTTTTAATATCTATTATTTACTTGAATTTAGTACTAAGTACAACTATGCCTAGCAAATTGTAATACTTACTCTGTTAATGTTTTTTCCTTCATATAAAAAATAGTAAACTCCACAAATAAAATATTTCGCAGCCACAACGCAACAATAAAAGATAACAGCTCAAAGATCCATACAAGAAATAATTACATTCGCACCTACTCTGGTCCGAATCCATATAAGTACTAAAATGTAGAAAATAATATGAAATAAAACTTTTAGTTGGCTGCAAATATTATAAATTTGTACAACCACTTGCCATCCTCCTTTTTTGTAAATATGTACATAATAATATGTAGAAGATAGAAAATAGAAATATTTTCAGAACAAAAAACCGGCGGCCGCAAATTGGAGTTTTTATTATTTTATTACCCTTCTCTTTTCATATGCAATTATGAGATAGCAAAAGAGTGGGATGGACGTATAGGCCGGACAACTTATTATCGTGCACGTGTGCGTGCATTTTCTCGTTTTTTTAGGTGTGTTTTGCCGGAATTTGAATGAATGAAATAATCGTACTATTTTTTACTATAAACGTATTTCCTGTAGCGACATCTATATGAATATTGTCGTACTTTGTTAGATGAAACGGGACTTCAATTTCCGTTCTTAAAGGTAATTGTACAATTTTCGTAATATTTGATGATGATTTCAGCATTCACGTGGCCATACATCGAACACGTCAAAGAAGGCTGGGACAGAAGGAACGATGAAAACTTTCTGTTCCTGTTCTACGAAGATACTATAAGGGTAAATGAACAGATAGGAACCTCCTCGATTATCCGATCTTAATCCTATGCGTTAATATTTTCAGGATAAACGCCGAACAATTCAAAAAGTGGCCGATTTTCTGGGGAAAAATTTGTCCGAAGACCAAGTGGATCGTTTGGAAGATCACCTCAAGATTGAAAATTTTAGAAACAACAAGTCAGTCAACTGGGACTCCTTCGTCCAAATGGGACTTTTTAAGGATAGTAACAAATTCATAAGAAAGGGCGAATCTGGTGGTTGGAAGGAGTTATTCGATGAAGAAGCAGGGAAAGAATTCGATCAGATTGTGGAGGAAAAGTTAAAGGGAACGGATCTTAGATTTCCAAGCGGTTCTACTTGATGCGACGGATATAAATTCAAAAACATGTTTTATATGTATAATAAGTCATTCTATTTTGTGAATTAAAATGGACAATTATAAGAACTTTGTTAACATTGTAGTCTGAGGGGTTATTTCTTTATCTATCTATCTATCTACCGCTATGACCAGTATCATAACGGTTTCAATTTGCCAAATAGTTTACTATTAACGTCTCGAAAAGGGAGTTTATAATTATCATTACACATACGTGGCAGCTTAGAAATGTTATACGTTCAGAGACTGAATACCACTTACCGTATGTCGCTCATGTACAAGGTAATCCAATGGTTGGTTGTATGGAGTGACACTTAAGTTGGAAAAACAAGAAAGAAACACCAAAACATCCAGAAAGGGTTTTAACAACAATAAAAATAAAACAAACAAACAAAATAACGACACAACGGGCTCGAAAAACATTATTAATTACTTTATTGACACGCGACAGCGTACTGAGATACAGGGAATGCGCGATCCTTAGCAAAATTTGGAATGACTTTATCCATTATTAAATTAACCCGAGACTCTAAAACTAAGTAGACTGCTTAATGTGGAATCCATGGAAGAACTGCCTGTTTTTTCGGAGATCTCTCCTGAATTCGACACCTCGCTTCGACACGCCCATTTATTGGGTCCAGACGTGAATGTTCTTATCTTACTGGCGGGAACCCTGAATATCGGGAAGCTTTAGCATAACTATGCCATGTTAATGGTTATCTAATGGACTGAATTTACATTTATATAAATAATTCTGTGACTAACTGGGCTTACAAGTAACCCTAGCCTTCCTCTAGTGACTCCGTGTAGAAATACGGGCCGGATTAGTCAATCTCATTTAATCTATTCTTATAGCTTGGAAAATCCGCCTAAAAACCAGCTATTTGATCTATTATTATTTTTTAACAACTTCTAACAACTTATTCTTGGAATTCCTACGTTCTTTGGAATGCATTTCGCGCGTTATTTGAAATATCGATTTTTCTACACATGGCCCCGACAGTCTAAGTGAACTTGTTCAAAAATACTGTTAAATTTCAGTTGTCTTGTGGCGACGTTACCTACTTGAAAACTCTTAACCTTTCGACAAATTAGTGCTGACTGAAATATTTTACTTTTTAGTCCATCCGTTCCGAGAACTATTAAATAAATTACCACGCGTTCCGGCTTTTGTTACAACATTACCAACTTGTACAATTTTTTGTCATAGATTGTCCCGCGGGTAAGTGCACAAACTTTAAGCAGACAAGCATACAAGTTGCGTTGGATTTATCCAAATTCTTGGGATTAATATTCCCAAGGGTATAAAAGTCTTCGAAAAAAAAGAAACATACATCGACTGTAACACAAACCTACCAGTTTAGCGAGTGTATTTATTTTGTCCAGAAAATCAGAAGCTTGTCATTGTCAGTTCATTTAAATTTAAAATAAGAACATTTACGAAACACAAGTTTATATAAGCTTTCAAATTGAGAAAAGTTATTTTTTTTAGTATTTCAACAACGCATAATAATAGACTAACCCTCACAAAATATTATAGGGTTATATACAGGGTAATTCACGCATAATGTCATTAATTTTAACCACGTGTTCGGCCTAATAAAGACAGAAAATCGAAAAAAAATAGTCGACCTTTTAAAAAATAAGCAAAGTACCCCTTAACTCCTATTAATTCGACGCCCTTCTTTGAATCACGTTTGCTGACTGGGAACAAGCCGGCGCACCGTAGAGCGTTCGAAGTTGAAGCGAACAGCTGATTTCCCTAGTCGTCTTGAATTTTGCAACTGGTTTCAAAATTAAAGTGCGGCTAATTTGTTTCAGTGATCTATTTGGGATGAAATTGTTTAAAGAAGCAATCAATTTTTCAAGCTGTCTGCTTCCTCGTCAGAAACAGGAAAGTTTCGTTAAATAAAGAAGCATGCGAAGAAATTTCACGTATCATACAAAAGTATTTAGAAGTAATATTATATAGTTTGGTTCAAAGGGATGTAGGAGATTTATATTGGAGACAAGATTTTAGAAATATTTTTGAATTTATTTGATTTAACATTAAATTTTTTTTTTAAATATAAAATATAATGAATAGTACATAATTCATAGCCAACTTTTGAATTTTCCATGACTTTAAATAACAGCTGCAATACGCATTATTAGTTATTCGTGTTCTGGTTGAAAACGACAAAGTCTTTTGAAAACTAACAAGAATTTTTTTAAGTCCGCCAACGGATTAAAAAATTGTGAAACATAGATTTTTACGATTTTTAAGTGTAGGTATTGAATTTATTTGCGATAAACATTATCTATATAGCAAAGAAATCTACTCATATGCACATAGCATACATATTGACTAATTAACAACATAAAAATATCATATTTAAGTAGTTTTAAATTATATTTATTGAACGCATAAAGACTATGTAGATGTGGCAACAGCGCTAATAATTAACTAGCAGTTGTACACACTGCGAACCTACAGACCTCGGACATCGGAGATATGCGCGTCAAACTCGGGTAAAGATGCGTACGCGTTCAAAAATGTATTGTATGTATTCTATGTACAATATAATTATTATATACAGGGTGTTTTTGAATGGAGTAGCATAAATGATACCAGTGAATCTACATTTCAAAGGAACACGATTTGCAGAAAATCGCCTTAGTAAAATGTTCACCCCTGAAGAGATATGGGCCATCAAAGTTTCCAAAAAAATTATGAAAATTGGCTGTAATTTGAAAACCGAACGAGATACAAATAACAAATTTGTTACAGGTTGTTTACTAATACAGATGCGAGTTTTCAACTAATTTTCGAAAATTTTAACCTCTCGAAAGGGGTTGAAATAACCACCCCTCAAGCCATTTTTTGCCATAACTTTTATATTTCGTAAAAACTCGATATCCAAAAATACGCATTAGATAAACTGGTTCTTTTAGAAACGTTTACCTCCCTAGCAATTTTCCTTTAAAACTTTTCGTTTATTAATAAAAAAATAAAATGTATTACCATTCACCTCACACCGTGTATGATTGCAATCAATCAAAGAAAAACTAAGTGTGCTGCTGTCATGCCAGTTGTCACAATTAACAAATTGCTAAACAGCTAAAACAGCTAAATACTTTTTGGGTGTAAATTAACAAGAATTATGCCAAATTTTATTAATGATGAATATGTGGACATGCTAAAAGTGTATTTTGAATGTCGTTTTGAAAAACACAAAAACAAGAGCGTATAATGAGAGATATCCAAATCGTCAAGTTCCCCACAGACAAACTGGCCGAAGACCTACTGTTCGTACTATGAGGTGCAGTACTTGAAGAGTTTGACGAAAATCGTCAGACTAATACGAGAAAAACAGCAATGCACTTAAATGTGTCCCATAGTGTTGTTTGGACTATTGTCCATGATAATTTATTAAGGGCCACTGGCCAGTTCAAGCTCTACTTGAACCAGACATGCATAAGCGAGTTGTTTTTTGCGAATCGTATCTTAATATTCTAAGAAATAATTTGAATTACTAGATACTTTTCACAGATGAAGCAACTTTTCAAAGACATGATTTAACCAATATGCACAATCNATCATAGAATCGGCCTGTTCAGGGTTGGCAGCTAATTATGAGACACCCTGTATAATTATTCAATCTGTCTCTTTACCCCATGATGACAATTTTGATATAAATCTGAAAATGAGACAACACGTATAAAAATTATAGGGGGTACTAAGCCATATAAAAAGGAACGCCCGGTATATTACAACTTGTATTATTTAGGTGTGGACAACGGTTTAGTATTCGTTGGCCCTAAAAGGTATGCTGAGCGGAGCTATTACAAAAAACATGGATTGGACATTTACAATTTTGAAGCTAGACCAGATGATATCTATTTAGTTGGATGCCAAAGAACTGGTAAGTATGCCTTGGCTTTGTCTGCAGGCTTCCGAGGTTGTTGTCAAAAGTCCAACCATTTTCGGACTCGTTGCCACGTCATCGGTTTAGACTTGACGTTTGCAGAGAGATATCGAGAGAAATTTGAAGATAAGAATCTTTGTTTTGCAGGCACTACTCTTCACAGCGAAATGGTGTGGCTCATACAAAACGACCTGGATTTCGAAAGTGCCGCAAAAGATATCTTAGATCACAGATTTCCTCATATAGAGTAAGTAAAGTTCGAATAATGGCTGTTTTGTTCAGAAACATACTAAGAGGTAGAATTTTCTTTCCGAATGGAATGAATATTAGGAAGACAACACTTTGGTTTAGTATATTTAATTGGTACAATATATTTGATGCCGTTTTATTCCAGTTTCAGTGTAATAGGCGTTTTCGAGTTTTTGGAGATAGCTCTAAAAGCGAACAAGGACAGAGACAAATTTTCAGAGATACATCGAAAGTATCAAGAGTTAGATTTGAAGGGTCTGTCAGAGCAAAAGGGTAGAAGATTTATAAGATCTCACCTTCCTCTTAGCTTGATGCCTCCACATATCTTTGAGGTTGGAGCGAAGGTATTATTTTGTCTTCTTGCTGTCATGAAGACTAATATTTACTTGTTTGTTATTAATGCATGACAAATAACCGATATTTTGAGAAAAAAACACTATATTTTTTTCTAATAGACATTAAATTCGGTCAACACTAATTGAGTATATTTCTGTTTAGGTAATTTACTGCGCCAGAAATCCGAAGGATATGCTGGTGTCTTTATATAATATGTATAGTAATATAGGAATTAGCTTACCAGATAGAAGCTTTCAAAATTACATTGACGTTTTCAAAAACGATTCAGGTAAGCAAATTGTAGCTTTAAGGATCCGAAAGTAAAAATTTTGTATCTAGTGGATTCAAGATAGCTTAAAATTACGCATTATTTCGAAATAATTATGGGAAGCATGGATTTTCCTAAAACCTTTTGAAATTACTTGGAGATAAGTATTAGAAAAAAGTTATAAACTTATTTTTGTACGCTAATTGTTTTTTAATTGTTTAAACAATAATAAATAGTTTTTTTAAGAACATAAGAAATAATTCAATGAATTTTAAATCGAATTCTTTCAAATTGACAATATAGGGGTTTTCGATGTCGCTGAACAAGAATATGAAGTCGGAAAATGAAAATTCAAAATGGCTGATCCAATATGGCCGACTATTTTAAACAATTT
>NW_019416279.1:2449195-2540290 GCF_000390285.2 Anoplophora glabripennis
GGGTGGTTATTTCAACCCCTTTCGAGGGGTTAAAATTTTCGAAAAATAGTTGAAAACTCGCATCTGTATTAGTAAACAACCTGTAAAAAATTTGTTATTTGTACCTCGTTCGGTTTTCAAATTACAGCCAATTTTCATAATTTTTTTGGAAACTTTGATGGCCCATATCTCTTCAGGGGTGAACATTTTACTAAGGCGATTTTTTGCAAATCGTGTTCCTTTGAAATGTAGATTCACTGGTATCATTTATGCTACTCCATTCAAAAACACCCTGTATAGCAAATATATCGTATTATCCCCGCGAAGATTTGTATCCTTTATTTAAAACCCGTAAATCATGTGAACTGGTAAAACAACGAGAATTATGTTAATTTAGTTCTAAAGAAATGAAATGACACTCGCGTCCATCTCTCGTCCAAGTCAAAGAAAATGTTGGATGCAATTTTGGAGGTTCTGTGATAGAAATTACATTATTACTCACTGTTCGTGTTTTTCATCTCTATTTTAGTAAACTTTCAATAACAATATCTCAAAATCTAGATTCAAAAAAAATTTCAAATAAATATGACGCAAAGAGGGAGCACTGGCATATACATTTCAACTACATATGTGCATTTGAGTAAACCCGATATACCTCCTTAAGTTGCGTTACCATATTCTGGGTTCCCCTACACGCTAGGGGTTCTTATGCAAAACATCCTGTATATCATAATAATGTTAAAAATTGAAGTACTGACCTGTACAGTATAATCAATAATTCAACACTATACAGATAAAAAGGAATGTGTGTATAACTATAAGGTTAACATTAGTATCTACAATCACACCAAACTATTTGTTAAAACAAAATAATGGTTTTATATGTATATATTTAGAAACTGTGATAATGTTGTGTAGACAGTGGCCGTTACAACTTTTATAATCCTTATGCAAATTAAGTAAAACCTGCCTTCATCAGATAACTAAAACATCAGGTGCCTCCATATAATAACAAATACATGCGTACAAAACAAAGATAGGTGGGTAAGAACTATGGCTAGTTGTCTGATGACTGGGCGTAAGATTTTTAAGAAATTACCATTTGAGGTCGTGGATCCCAAAGAAGATGAAAAACCTAAGGTGAACGTTTGTAAGTAAACTCTTAAAATTAATGACATGTAAAATATCGTAAATTTCTTAAAGCTTGTTTTGGATTAAAAGTAATTTTCGGTATTTAAGGTGGCCATATCCCTGGCTGAGAAATAGTCAAATTTCTGGCGTTTTTAGGTGCTGAAATCTCGAAAAGTAAAACGTGTAGAACAAAAGTAGGCACAAAAATAAAATCCTTTATGTTCTGTTTATCCATTGTTACTATTTAAATTTACTCAAAATAAAATAATAACTAAAAAAAAGCGTTTGTAAAACATGCGTTTACTGTTATCCTAACCCCACATTTTAAGAATTATTTTCACGTAGGTACTTATATATAAAAGAAAACAATTTTATATGTAGGACTAAGCAAGTAAATGTTATAAGAATATTTACATGTGGAGTTGTATATAAAAAAGTTAGTATTTTCGTAGATTTCGGTACCTAAAACCTTGAAGGTTTGATAGTTTTTTTGCACCTGTTTATTGCGAAATTTTGCTTCGTCTTCGAGTTACAATTAAAAAACTGAAAGGGGTGCATTTTCACCCCTATCTCCAATTGCCACCCTCTAATTTAATAGCACTTCACGGTTTTTTCATGCAAAATGACCCATTGAACGATTTATGTAATAAAATATCTTCGTCATAGTTCCTTTTAAAATCCTATAATCAATAGCCAAGAGCGTCCGTATTTTATATTGCATATGATTTTTTCCGTAACGGTTGTAAATATAAAAAAAATCAGTAGGGTATAGATATGGGAATGTAGGTGGCAACGTTTTGAAACACTATATAACAAATTAATGTATCCTTGGTTACAGACGGCCCAAATGGTTTTGTTTTCGTCGGTCCCAAAAGGTATTTACAACCTGCTTGCTATAAAGAATATGGACTAGATGTTTACAATTTTGAAGCTAGGCCAGATGACGTCTACGTGGTTGGATATCCAAGATCAGGTACCTAGTTTTACCTTTTTCTAATTTAGATCTTGCTTACGTACACGTTTTGTCTAAAAAATACTATATGTTCATAACAGGTACCACGCTTCATAGCGAAATGGTCTGGCAAATAGCAAATGACCTGGATTACGAGGAAGCCGCAAAAAGTTATATATCGCATAGGTTTCCACATCTAGAGTAAGTGAAGTTGGGGCAAATCAGATTCTAGTTAATTAAATCACGATACACTAATAAAGCATCCATTTTTCCTCAGTTTTAGTCTTTTCTCCCGTTTACCACAAATGAAGGAAATATTAGAGAAGAAAGACGTGGACGAAGAAGCTTTGGATATTGCTCGAAAATATCTCGAACTATCTGTGGATGGCTTGTCGCAGAGAAAAGGCAGAAGATTCCTTAAATGCCATCTACCGATTAGTCTAATGCCTCCGCATATTTTTGAAGTTGGCGCCAAAGTATACACATCTTTAACTTGATGGACTAAAATTACAATATGTTATTATTTCAGGTCATCTACTGTGCTAGAAATCCAAAAGACGTTCTGGTATCGATAATACATGTGATTCGTTTCTTTCAATCCGATCGAGGGCCAAAACCTAATATTAAAAACTGGTTCGATGACTTTAAAAACGATTTAGGTAAGAATCAAGAAATAGTTGCTCTTCGATGTTATGTAAACCACGGACTTAAGATGACCACATAAAAAATAATCCAATGGATTTAAATCGGAAGAACGTAGTGGTCAATTTACAGGAACGTCACAAATGTGACAAGATTTATTTACTTGAAATTAAGGACAACCAACAATCAAAATTATTTGTGTAAAGGCAAGTACCTGGAAACTTGTGAAAAAAAAACGTATACCAAAAAGACTAATACATAAAAACTATATGCAATACGCCGAAACAAATAAGCGTTTTAAAAAAAGTCTCATTATTATTTAAAGAATATCAGGGACAATTGTAAATAATTTTTTCCTAATTTAATTTTTGTGTCAAAATTACAAATTTCGAGTAAACCATGAGAGTAATCGAGTCTTATCAAGAGTATCTTTCTTGTAGTAAATAATTTACTTTAAATTTTATACTTAAAATTATTTCCTTCCATTGGCGTAGAATTATGGAAAGTGTAATTACTAAAAAACCCAAGTTCTACGCCAACGGATTGATATTACTCATAATTTTGATATGGGGTTTATTGTATACAGCGGTGTCAATTTACCATATTTTAACAAAATCGCATAAATTTATAGAAAAAAACGATATCAAAATTGCGACTTCAGGGCCGTATACGTCCAAACGGAACAACTTCGTAGGTTTTAGTCCGGTCAAATTAGTCATAAAAATAGTGGTCAAATAACGAAAATTCCGACAGAGCTAAATTTTGGTGGAGACCTTGGGTACACCATTAGAAATAAAGTGTCAAAAGTCCCCATCGTTCCCATGTATGCTAAAAAAGTTATTTGGGGTCAAAAGTTAAAATTTGAGGTTTTTTTGGATTTTTTTTGAAAACGGTAAGTTCTATCAAAAAACTACTACTACTTTTTTGATAAATCTTACCGTTTTCGAAAAGAATCCAAAAAACCTCAAATTTTGACCTTTGACCCCGAATAACTTTTTTAGCACAGATCGGATCGATGGGGACTTTTGACACTTTATTTCCAATGGTGTACCCAAAGTCTCTACTAAAAACTAGCTCTGTCGGAATTTTCGTTATTTGAAATGTCTATTTTGACTGGACTATTTAGCTAAATCGACATTTTAGGGATACCCTGTATATATTTTGAAACATAGTCTTATTAATTGTTTTTAGGGATGTACTGCCCATTCTTCGAACAAGTCTTAGAAGCTTGGGAGAGACGAAACGACAAAAATTTTCTATTTTTATTCTATGAAGACACTGTCAGGGTAAATATTAATGGTACAGCATTGAGTAATAATCTTGATTTTCATTGTACGCTTCAGGATAAACGGCAGACAATTCAGAAGATAGCCGAATTCCTTGGTAAAAAGTTGTCGGACGATCAGATAGACGGTTTGAAAGATTACCTTAGCATTGAGAAATTCAAAAACAATAAGTCTGTAAATTGTACTCAAATGGTCAAGTTGGGACTAGCTAAGGACACCAACCTCTTCATCCGACGGGGAAGACCAGGAGGTTGGAAAGAACTGTTCGATGAAGAAATCGAAAGAGAATTCAATGAATTGATGGATGAAAAATTGAAAGGGACAAATCTAAAATTTCCAGAAGAATAATTATAAATTTTGTAAATCTAACACTACAAAAATATGAAATTTCTAATAATTTATACTTATATGAATGTTGATAACACTCCCGAGAGAGATAATATTAACAAATAAAAGCTCTAAGAACTGTTCATTGTTTATTTATTTGAGGTGATAAGTTACAAAGAAGGCATAAGAAGATACAAAATAAATAAAGTTTCATTTGATTAAGGATATTATTAGTTTTTTTAACTTTTATTTATATACTTCTGATATCATCATAGGCCAGTCATTATAGCATTAGAAGTTTCTCTGCGGAATATTGTTCCGAAACGTGTTATAAACAAAATATGAAAAAATCAACTCGAGACTAGTTGGAAAACTTTGTTAAAACAATGGTCAAAATTATGGAAAAGTGGTTATTTGACTCGCGTAAAAAAACTGTTATTCATAGAGAAAAAAGGTTTATACAAAAAAGGTAGGTATTAAATAAATCTGTAAAATAAGACAAGTCCGATTAAACTCCGATAATTTGATTATGCGCAAGAGCTCAAAAATGGTCGAAATTGTCCGCTCTTTTCAATTGCTAATAATTAATGCAATTTTCATCGCAGACACTTGTAATTCAGGATTTTTGAGGCTTTTTAGATCCTTAATAAGTGGTAAAAATTTCATCCCAAAAGCTTCATTAGCTTGGCGTTGGCGGAATTTATTATCTAAGAAGATGCTATTTTCAATTCATTTTTCCCAAGCTCACAAGCGTTGTAGGGTTCAATCATTAGTTGTTTTTGTACCTAAATAGTTTTATTGACACGTGCATTTACTGATAATTTAATTTTTCAAATTTAATTTGTTTAAAAATGACATTGAAAAAATGTTAATATTTATTAAATTGTTAAGCGCGCATGCTCCGCCTCCCTCTCCGCACTCGTTCGCTAGACCAAGTAATAGAACACATCGCCGCTATCTTCTTTTTCGCAATTAAATAGTTGAATTCACCTTAATGTTAATGTAGGACATGAAAATATAGCTCTTAATGTATAATCTCTCCAAATTTCGGCTTTTAATATTAATAATTAAGGTCACTGCGATTAAATAATAAAAAAAAAATATCTCAGCTTCTAATCAACTTACAACAACGATTTTTTTTTTAAATTCGAAGAAACCTAAAGTATACAAGTTACTATTTTATTTTATAATAATTACCTATCTTAACAATTTAATAAATATTAACATTTTTTAAAAGTCATTTTTAAACAAATCTAATTTGAAAAACTAAATTCTCAGTAAATGCATATGTCAATACAACTATTTAGGTACAAAAACAACTAATGATCGAAACTCTACAACGCCTGTGAGCTTGGGAAAAATGAATTGAAAATAGCATCTTCTTAGATAACAAATTCCGCCAACGCCAAACCAATGAAGCTTTCGGGCTGAAATTTTTACCACTTATTAAGGGTGTAAAAAGCCTCAAAAATCCTGAATTACAAGTGTCTACAATGAAAATTGCACTAATTATTAGCAATTGAAAAAAACGGCCATTTTCGACCATTTTTGAGCTCTTGCGCATAAACAAATTATCCGAATTTAATTGGACTTGTCTCATTTTAAAGGTTTATTTAATACCTACCTTTTTTGTATAAACCTCTTTACGCTATGAATAATAGTTTTTTTACGCGAGTTAAAAAAACACTTTTCCATAACTTTGGCCATTGTTTAAATAAAGTTTCAAAACTAGTCTCGAGTTGATTTTTTGATATTTTATTTATAACACATTTCCGAACAATATTCCGCAGAAAAACTTCTAATAGTATTTTTTTCCCGAAACAGGCTGTTCCATGTCTATAATGACTGGACTATCAACAGAATTTTGATTTTTGTGAATTTACATTTTGTCAAGTTTATTA
Source organism: Anoplophora glabripennis (assembly GCF_000390285.2). Classification (NCBI taxonomy): domain Eukaryota; kingdom Metazoa; phylum Arthropoda; class Insecta; order Coleoptera; family Cerambycidae; genus Anoplophora; species Anoplophora glabripennis. The sequence continues at coordinate 2,455,414 of NW_019416279.1, forward strand.
CGACAATTCAATTTTTTAAATGTATTAAAAATCAAAATAAATGACTATAAATATATTAAATTGGACAATCCAGTCATACAAAATAATCTGCCTTATCTGCGGAGGGTAATTTTTATTTCAAATAATTATTTACTACTGTCTACTTGACATTAAAATTTATTTCTAAAGCGTTCGATAGACTCGATCACCCCAAACTGTTAAATAAACTTAGCAACGTAGGTCTACGTAATGGTTTAATAAAATTATTTCATTCATATCTCCGTAACCGATCCCAATATGTGTAATATCGTGGGTTCAAATCAGATACGTTTCTTCAAACATCAGGTGTACCTCAAGGGTCCATACTTGGACCTCTTCTGTTTGATATTTTTATTAATGATATTGCGGAAGATCTAAACATTCATTATTTATTATACGCTGATGATGTAAAAATATTTGGTCAGATCAAGTCTATTTTGGACTGTGAGAATCTTCAGAGTAATCTTGCTTCACTTAATGATTAGTGTAATAAAAACACGTTGCCTCTTAATATTAGCAAGTGTAATGGTATGTCTTTTCATAGGAAAAAAGTGCCTATCACGTTCGATTTGTATTGTTGTATTTGTAGTGTTCTCAAGAGGCCTGATTGTATTAAAAACCTTGAGATTATTTTTGATGCACAGTTGAGTTTCTTGCGGCATATCCACGGTTCCTTAGCCGATGCGTATAGGAGTCTCCAGTTTGTTTTGAGAAACTCTCGAGACTTCAGAAACCAGTCCACTCTGCAATTATTGTATACAACTTTTGCAAGATCTAAATTAGAATATGGTTCAGTAATATGGAACCCAATTTATGTTACATATACCTTCTTATTACAACGGGTCCAACGAATTTTTTTTAAATCTGCCGCGTTTCTGTTGGTTGGGGCTTATCCTGCTCGAGGTACTCCACAAGAATTATTCTGTGCTGGATTTAACCTACAGAGTCTTACTAGCAGACGTACCATGCACAGTTTAATATTTTTATATAAAATTATTCACTTCAAAATTAAGTGCGAGTCCATTAACAAGCAATTGTCATATAGAGTGAATTCTAGGAACTGTACTCTATTTATGTTACCCTTTGCCCTTACGAATTTATTATTAAAGTCGTCTTTATATCAAATGTTGAGCAATTGTAATAATATGGAGGGTTTTGATATTACTTTTTGTAGTGTATGAGATGTAAAGATGTTTTTTTTAATTTTTGCATTGTTTTTGACTGGTCTGTTGGTTGTTTTTATTGACTTTGACTTTATATATATATATTGTTATAATACTGTGTGGATGAGTGTTTATGTTAGCGCCAAAAAAAAAATTATTGTTGGGATATCAATTTGGTTTTGGTGTATTGGTGGTTGTATACCTTTGCCCTACCTAGCTCTAGACTCCTCTCAGTAGTCGGTTCTATTCACTATATGCTTTAGCAAGAAACCACACACAATCACAGCTATAAATACAAAAGGATTATTAATAAATGAATTTATTATTGTTTTGTTATCTATATGTCAAAATTTGTCAATAAAAACTGTTAAACACAATAGTCAATATTTTGAAGTATTTCACACAATTTACAAAACCTTAAACAAGATGTTATATCGATAAGACCGTTATAATTAAATTTCATGTATGACTGGTTGCATACATTAAGACATTGACATTTTATCTTATAACTTCTTGTTTAACAACTGGTTATTTTTTCTAAGATTAATATTTAATTTTACAAAGATTGGCCAATTTTGATTATGTCTGATATAGTTAAATAAATTTGTTTAATATGAAATTAGTGACTTACTAAACTTTTTATATACTAACTTCTTACTTTTGAAAATCTGTATCAAGCTATTTCGTATACGAATTTTACTTTTATTATAAAGGTACCTTTTATACGTATTATCGATAATGACTTGTCGACTGATTTGTCTCCTTTGCTCTGCTTGATTGTTTTCCTTAATTCTTGACTATCCTATCTCGCTTCCTTTCAGGAACCTGTCGACTATGCTGCTTTCTTACTGGTCTCCTAGTCCCTGCTACTGATATGCGGTTTTCTTACTGCTCTCCTGGATCCTGCTACTGATATTCCGTTTTCTTACTGGCCTCTGGAACCTGCTACTGCTATTCCGCGTTATTTCTGTCTTCCTGGACCTTGTTTGTTGGTGCTCCGCTTGTCTCGTATTTCTTGGGTCACTTATTTTACCACTTGGTACTTTTAAATTCTTGATTTCTCCCACTTGAATCTTTTTACACTCTCTCGCTTATTAACTGCTTATATTTATAGGTTTTCTTTTCTTTCTTCAACAACTGTCGTTTTTCAAAATTATTTCTGTAACTAATCAATAATAATCTATTTTCTTTTTTACTATCTTGATTTTTCTTTTCCTTCTAAAGGCCTTTCCACATATCTTTTAACGTGCCATTTTCCTTTTGTAATTCACTTCACTTCACTTTCTCCTTTGCACTTATACACCCTATTCTACTTTCTTTACAATCAATTTTGCCTTATACTTCAAAATATTTCTTATTTTATAATATTATTTGACCTTTCTAGTGNAGTTATATTTCACAGAGATTTCCACATCTAGAGTGAGTGAAGTTCAGTGACAAAAAATTAGATTTCATTAATCATTAACTATGCAATTACTTTTTTAGTTTATGTCTTTTTCCCCATCTACTACAAATGAAGGAAATATTAGAGAAGAACGACGTGGACGAAGAAGCTTTGGATATTGCTCGAGAATATGTAGAACTGACCGTGGATGGCTTGTCTCAGAGGAAAGGAAGAAGATTTCTGAAATGCCATCTGCCGCTTAGTCTAATGCCTCCGCATATTTTTGAAGTTGGCGCCAAAGTATACACATGTTTAACTTTGCTAATATAAAATTAAAGTAAGTTATTATTTCAGGTCATCTACTGCGCAAGGAATCCAAAAGATGTTCTGGTATCGATAATACATGCGATTCGTTTCTTCCAATCCGATCGAGGACAAAAATATGACACTAAAGATTGGTTCGATGATTTTAAAAATGATTTAGGTGGGACATATATATATATATAGGCTTTTTGGGGTATCCTGAATAAAAAAGTTTCTATGCAACTTTTCTCTAAAATCTACCGTTTTCAAGATATTAATGATTTTCTGTTCGAAAAAACTCGATTTTAACCATTTTCAACGTCAATAAACTATATTAAAAATTGCAATTTTTGGTGTTGCCAAAATCCTTAAATAATCTTTAAACATCCTTTAACAAAAATCCGAAGAGTTACGCCGGCATATTTTATTCTGAAGACTTGTTTTTTTTATTGTTAATAAGGCCTGCTCTTGGCCCCCTCCGTATACTGTGTCTCTCTCGCACTCACTCGGAGAAATGCCATATATTCTTGTTACAAATCTCTTGATTTAACTAAATTTGGATATTAGGATTTGGATAGTTTGGTTTTGAATAATTCGCTTTCTTATTAACATTATTTATTAAATAGTTTATTAATATTAAGTTTATTATTATCAAAAAACAACAAACCTATCGGTTAATATTGAGCGTTACAGGCAAATCCTTAGTATACAGGGTGATTCAGAACTTATCCAAAAAAAATTCTGGATGTACAGGGGACCCTTACAAATACAATTTTGTAAAGAAATTGATTTAAAAATACACTTCTGCACGGCACTGGAAACTGGTCCACTGTAAAACCTGACCTCGCACAATGTGACCGGCATGGCGGTGTGATAAAAACGGACAAAAACTTTCGCAATGAAAGAAATATGTAAATAGAATTTTATAGCACCTATTTTATATCGGCAAATTCAACTGCTTTTGCCTTTATTAATTCAAATTAATTTGTGTTTTTAAATAATAAAATCATTTGACATACCCGATGTTACAACAACATTTGTTCAAAAATTTATCTACTAACGTGTAAACACGTTCGGGTCCGTCTTACTTTCTACGAACTAACACAAATGATGTCTTGCTTTTTACCACAACACAAATGCTTCACCATAATACAAATGTTGTCTTGCTTCACCATAAATTAAAACGATATCAACTCTGAGTTGCTATACACGCAAACCATTTTTGACACTAACTACTAAAAAACATGTAAACACCACAGACAACAGGCAAAAACTACCGCAACGACGGATTTCAGTATTAGGAGTCACATGGCTCTCCACGTGTATTGCGAATGACGGTAGAGCCTACAGTTCTCCAGCTATGTAGTGGTTGAATGTACTATAACTTCAATAATTTTTTTCTCGGAAACTATAAAAATTTTACAAAATTTTTTTTTTAGTTATTAACTCCATTTCTCATGCAGCATCTATTCCCAAAATTATTTGGATAAGTTGTGAATCACCCTGTATAGGCGTAGAGTATATACTTCGAGTGAGTGCGAGAGAAACGCAGTATACGTAGGCGGCCAAGAGCGTCCGAAAAACGCGCGCGCGCCTTATTAACAACAAAAAACAAGTCTTCAGAATAAAATATGCCGGCGTAACTGAACGGATTCTTGTTAAGAAATGTTCAAAGATTATTTAAGAATTTTGGCAACACTAAAAATTGCAATTTTTAATATAGTTTATTGGCGTTGAAAATGGTTAAAATCGCGTTTTTTCCAACAAAAAATCGTTGATATCTCGAAAACGGTAGATTTTAGAAAAAAGTTGCATGGGACCTTTTTTGTTCAGAATACCCAAAAAGCCTAAAAGAATTATTTCGAGCAAAAAAATCGAAAATTACGAATTTGTTTTAAAAAAATTGTTTATTTTCTTCTTCAATACTATATTTTGTTATAAAATAGGTATTACTTTAAACATAATAAAAAGTATGTATGTATCCTTACGCAAATTAACTAAACCCTATCTATGTCAGATAAAAAAGTAACATATAAAAACTATGAACACGTACAAAAAAAAGGTAAGTGGGTAAGAAATATGGCGAGCTGTCACATATCCGGGCGCAGGATTTTTAAAAAATTACCTTTTGAAGTCGTGGATCCTAAAGAAGATGAAAAGCCTAAAGTGAACGTGTGTAAGTAAACTCTTACCAAACTAATTACATTTAAAACATCTTAATTTTCTTAAACTTTGTTTTGATTTATAAGTGATTTTCGACAGAAAGTAAGACAGAACACTTTCTTGCTTTTTAAAGACTAGCAAAATTAACTACATTTGATCTATTTCCGCAACGAATGTAAATGGCAAAAAATCATTAGGGTTTAGATATGGGAATGAAAGTGGCAATTGTTTCAAACACCATATATCAACCCAATGCATCTTTGGTTACAGACGAACCAAATGGCTTTGTTTTCGTCGGTCCTAAAAGGTATTTACAACATGTTAGCTACAAAGAATATGGGCTAGATATTTACAATTTTGAAGCTAGGCCAGATGACGTCTACCTGGTTGGATTTCCAAGATCAGGTAGTTTTACATTTTTTACTCTTCTTTGCATACCTATATTTTGACTGAAAAATATTATGTGCTCACAACAGGTACCACGCTTCATAGCGAAATGGTCTGGCAAATAGCAAATGATCTGGATTATGAGGGAGCCGCAACAAGTTATATTTCACAGAGATTTCCACATCTAGAGTGAGTGAAGTTCAGTGACAAAAAATTAGATTTCATTAATCATTAACTATGCAATTACTTTTTTAGTTTATGTCTTTTTCCCCATCTACTACAAATGAAGGAAATATTAGAGAAGAACGACGTGGACGAAGAAGCTTTGGATATTGCTCGAGAATATGTAGAACTGACCGTGGATGGCTTGTCTCAGAGGAAAGGAAGAAGATTTCTGAAATGCCATCTGCCGCTTAGTCTAATGCCTCCGCATATTTTTGAAGTTGGCGCCAAAGTATACACATGTTTAACTTTGCTAATATAAAATTAAAGTAAGTTATTATTTCAGGTCATCTACTGCGCAAGGAATCCAAAAGATGTTCTGGTATCGATAATACATGCGATTCGTTTCTTCCAATCCGATCGAGGACAAAAATATGACACTAAAGATTGGTTCGATGATTTTAAAAATGATTTAGGTGGGACTTTTAGATAAACATTTTTTGAATTTATTTGAATAGGCTTAGCACCTTTAAAATAGAGTAAAATAAGAGAGCTAACGTATATTTAAAGAAAAAGGGATCAACAATATTAATTTTTAAGCATAATCTCAAATCTACTTCTAGGCTGGTACAGCCCATACTTTGAACAAGTGATAGAAGCTTGGGAGAGAAGAAACGACACAAATTTTCTGTTTTTATTCTACGAAGACACCATTAGGGTAAATATCAATCGTTCAGCATAGAGTGATAAACTTGACTTTTATCCTACGTTTCAGGATAAACGCCAGACAATTCAGAAGATTGCCGACTTTCTTGGCAAAAAGTTGTCGGACGACCAGATAGACAGTTTGAAAGATTACCTCAATATTGAGAAGTTCAAGAACAATAAGTCTGTAAATTATACTGAACTGGTCAAATTAGGACTAGCTAAGGACACCAACCTCTTCATCAGACGGGGAAGACAAGGAGGTTGGAAGGAATTGTTTGATGAAGAAATCGAAAGAGAATTCAATGAACTGATGGATGAAAAATTGAAAGGAACAGATCTGAAATTTCCAGAAGAATAATTATAAATTTTGTAAATATAGCATTTAAAAAATATTAATTCTTTTAATAATTTATATATGAACATTGATAACACCAGAGAGAGATAACGTTAACAAATAAAAGTTGTAAGGCCTATTATTTCTCATTTATTTATTTAAAGTGATAAATTACAAGGAAAGTGTAAGATTGTATGTTATCAATTCTACAGTCATTTCAATCAAGTCAGTTCAATGATATCAGATTTATGAATTTACTTTCTGTCAAGTCGATTATACGAATGCCCTTTAATTGTTTAAATATATCACAGAACAAAATAAATTCTATTTACAAGCTATTTATTTATTATATTGGACAATCCAGTTATAAAAAATAATCTGTCTTATCTGCGGTACAGGTATCAAAAACGTATTGCTGTATGTCTTAAAATTCTTAGTCAAACAGCAAATAATTTTTTTATCAGTTCGAATAAAAATTAATAAAACGAACGGGTTACGAAATATGGCGAATTTTCAACGTCTAGGACGTAACATTTTTGAAAAATTGCCGTTCGAAGTTGTAGATCCCAAAGATGATGGTGAGCTTCCTAAAGTAACCGTGTGTAAGTATGTTTTTGTCTGTTTTCTGCACTTTAAACATCTCCAGCTTCATTATGCATTCCGATTTATTTCCGTACAAAAAATATAGATCGGAACAGCTCACATCAGCTCATTGTATACAGACTGTTACAAATAAATAAGTCAAACCATTAATTACAGATTATTTAGATGAAATTAACAGGACTTTCCATACGCCACTTTTCATTTGTCTTCTTTTTAAAAATAGAGAGGACAAAGCTTTTTTCGATTTTCTGTCTTTATTAGACGTTCCGAATAGAATGCGGTTAAAATTAGTGACATTATGACTGAATCACCTTGAGTACCGCCATAGTTTTTTGAAAAGTTACCCTAGTCGTGGTGGCGAGCAAAAAAACAATATGCTTTAAATGTGGGGTTCGCGGTGGTCACAAGTATAGTGTGGTACCTAACCGATTTTTGGTTCATAGTTGGTAAGAATTTCGTATTCGTCGGCCCCAAAAGGTACTTCATAATGAGTCCGTACAAGGAACTGGGACTAGACATATATAATTTTGAGGCCAGACCAGATGATGTCTACCTGGTTGGATATCAAAGATCAGGTAACTATTTCAGAGAATGCTGCTTGTGTTTATACAGACCAATTTTTGTCTAAATTGTATTTTCTTGGGGTAGGAACCACGCTTCACAGCGAAATGGTTTGGCTGATAGGAAACGATTTGGACTATGAAGAGGCCGCAAAGAATTTCATAATGTACAGGTTTTCGCATCTGGAGTAAGTGGAGACGGTTTGTAAAATTCTATAGGGAGTCTGTTAAAGAATGGGCCAAATTTCACTAGATTTTACGACGAAAATTAATGTTGTAACAAAAGCCGGCGCGCGTAGTAATTTATTTGTTAGTTCTCGGAACGGATCGGCCAAAAAGTAAAATATTTCAGTCAACACTAATTTATCGGAAAGTTAATGGTTTTCAAGTAGGCTTAACGTCGCCAAGACCGTCCTTCGGGGAAGGCTTCACGAAATTTAGCAATACTTTTTTAACAAGTTTACTTAAAGTCGGAGCCATGTGTTGAGTAGATATAAAAAGAAAAATCGATATTTCAAATAACGCGAGAAACGCATTCCAAAGAACGTAGGAATTCCAAGAATAAGTTGTTAGAATGTTGTGAGGAGAAGAAAGTAATAAGTAAAATAGCTGGTTTTTTGGCGGATTTTCCAAGTTATAAGGATATATTAAATGAGATCGACTAATCCGTCCCGTATCGCTACACGGAGTCACTAGAGGAAGATTAAGGTTATTTGTAAGTTTAGTCTCAAAATTATTTATATAAATGTAAGTCCAGTGAATTAGATAATTATTAATATGGCATAGTTATGCCAAAGGGTCCCGATATCTAGGGTTCCCGCCAGTAAGATAAGAACAGAAACGTCTGGACCCAAGAAATGGGCGTGTCGAAGCGAAGTGTCGAATTCAGGAGAGATCTACGAGAAAAAGTCAGTTCTTCCTTAGGTTCCACATTAAGCAGTCGACTTAGTTTTAGAGACTCGGGGAGTTTTTTCCAAATTTTGCTATGAATCTCGCGTTCCCTGAATTTCGGTACGCTGTCGCGTGTAAATAAATTAATTAATAATGTTGTTCGAGCCGTTGTGTCGTTATTTTGTTTGTTTGTTTTGTTTATTGTTATTAAAACCCTTCATGGTGTTTCCTTTTGTTTCTCTCAACTTTAGTGTCACCCTGTACAACCAGTCACTGGATTACATTCTACGTAAGCAATGGATGGTAAGTGCTTGAAATTCATTCTCTGAACATACAACATTTCTAAGTTCCCACGTATTAATTAAAAGGTAGTGATAATTATAAACTCCATTTCGAGAATTAGTAAACTCTTTTGCAATCCAGACTCGTTATGATACTGGTCATAATGGTAGATAGATAATTAAAGAAATAACCACTCAGATTACAAAATTAATGGTAATAATAATAATAATATCACACGCTCACAAAATGCACTAATATTTATTGACATGAAAATTTGACACAAGCCTACTTAGGAAAAAATAGCAATATCAGCGCCTGAAGGAAAATCACCACACATAACTCGGAAACCGATAAAGTTAGGCGACCTAAACAAGAGTACATTTTTTATGCAGATAGGAACGAACGATTTTTAACTTTCTTTAAGCATAGCTCTCAACAGATAAAAAGATATGTTTTGATTTACTTAAATAATACTAGCGCCCTCTAGGAGCAACGTTAAAATAAGGTTCAAATTCGCAATTCTCATACCAAAAAACTCAACACTACCAATTTTCACAGTCATGGTATCAAGACTTTCTCAATTATTGAGAAATTTCCGAATAAAATTTAAACCTTGAACACCCTGTATTTCTTAAACCAGCGACATTCGTATAAGGCATCATGAGCTCAAACATAATAATTTGCTGTCTAGTACCTCCAGCTTAGTGTTGACCCATTTTTTCTGACTCACCCTATATATTGACTTCTATTAATACATGTAATAAAAGCAAATAAAAAAATTATGTCACTTTGAAATTATTGAATACTGGTTCTACATTTTATGGCTTTTTTACTTCGAAATTGAAAATGTTTGCATTAATTATTTCCAGTTTGTTCATATCTCATCGTAAGGAACGAATCAAGGCAATTTCAGAAAAGGAAGACGCGACCGAAGAAATCTTAGACATTTCCAGAAAGTATCTAGAAATGTCTTTGACTGGACTGGCAGAAAGAAAGGGCAGAAGGTTTTTAAAATCTCATCTACCGCTCAGCCTCATGCCTCCGCATATGTTTGACGTTGGAGCCAAGGTACATGTCTGCTATTTTGTTTGTATTTTTGTAATCACCATTTTAGGTCATCTACTGCGCAAGGAATCCAAAAGACATGCTGGTGTCTTTTTTCCACGGTGCCGACTTCTTCTCACTGAAAAAACCAACCGATGAGTTTAAAGATTTTTTTGACGATTTTAAGAACGATTTAAGTAAGAGTATTTATGCGTTTATTTCAAATATACTTCACATATTTATTATTTCTTCTTTTAGTGTGGAACAGTCCATTTTTCGAACATGTAAAAGAAGCATGGGACAGAAGAAAAGACGAAAACTTCCTATTTCTTTTCTATGAAGACACCATAAAGGTGAGTACTATCACTAACTACATTGGAAATTCAAACATAATAGCCTTCTATGACTCCTGATTTAAATCGATTGTATCATTTTTTCAGGATAAACGTCAAACGATCTTGAAGGTAGCAAATTTCCTTGGCAAAAACTTGTCGGAAGGCCAAGTAGACGAGTTGGAGGATTATCTTGACTTTGAAAAGTTCAAAAATAACAAGTCGGTCAATCACGACCAAATGATCAAGATGGGGCTGGCTGTGGATAATGGCAAGTTTATGCGGCGAGGAAAACCTGGTGGTTGGAGGGAGATGTTTGATGAAGAAATGGAAAGGGAATTCAACGAACTGATGGAAGAGAAGCTGAAAGGAACAGACCTTAGATTTCCAGAGACATAAATTAAATAATCTTCACAAATTCGCTTCTCACTACAGCTATCTCGGTAACGGTAAGAGGTACGAAGTAGGTTAAGGACCGACATTATGCTTCTAAAAAATCAAGGCTAACGTGATTAGTTTTCGAAATATTTGAAAGAAACCGAAATTGTGGAAATCGGTTTTTGTTTCATTTTAACCTCGTTTGAGGTGATATTGAAAAAAGAAGAATACTTTCTCATGGCCACTTTTTGCCCTCTATCGAATGGCATAATCAATTTTTATATGTAACTATTCGTCTCTCCAGGACCATCATCAACTTCATTTTTTTAAATACAACCCTAGATATTTGATTACATTTTTTGCAAGTCTTCTTGACCCCCAATATTGTACTGCCTCAGCCCGAACCAGTTTCAGACGTTTTTGTCTCGAAAAATTCATCTTCAGTGCATTCGTTCCAAATTTATCTAAATTTTTTATTTAAATTTCTTTGTTTATTGAATTATCGTCCACTGTAAGTGTTGTTAGACGCCGTGAAATCCATCTAGTTATTTAAACTATTACCACCACGTGTTACAATAAAACATTTATTATTATTATTAACTATTACCATCACTTGATAACTTATCATATCTCAATAAGTAGTTGCGTCAAAATTAAAACATTATTACAATTTTAATTTTATTATGACCAATTAATTCTTAAAAATGCATAAGAACAACCAAAACGCCAACTGAATATTATTCTTTAAAAAAATCTCAGTAAGTGTTCAAAAACATTTTCATTTTGTCCAAGGTGGAAAATGAAGATCAGCGTAATATTATCGGAATTTATTATATCCGTAACCGCAACTGTGAAAGAGCACAGATGTGTGTACTGAAAAAAAAAAAAATCGGAATTTGTTTGAATTTTGAGCACTTGAGAAGCCTAGAAATAATTATGGATACGGGAATAAAACTCTAATAATGTTTTATTTTAATGCGTGGTGGTAATATTCAATAAACAAAGTAATCTAAATAAAAAATTTAGATAAATTTGTAATGAATACACTGAAGATGAATTTTCGAGACAAAACGTCTGAATCTGGTTCGGGCTGAGGCACTACAGTATTGGGGGTCATGAAGGCTTGCAAAAGATGTAATAAAATTTCCAGGAATAAATATAAAAATTGATTATGCTATTTCATACAGGGAAAAAAGTGGCCAAGAGAATGTGTTCTCCTTTTTTCTATATCACCTCAAACAAGGCCGAAATGAAACAAAAACGGATTTCCAAAATTTCGGTGTTTTTCAAATATTTCGAAAACTAATCATGTTAGCCTTGATTTTGTAGAGGCATAATGTTGGTCTTTGCCCCCATTTAAGCTACTTCGTAGCTCTTACTGTTTCCGAGATCCCTGTAGTGAGAAGGGTTCCGGGTTCTAATCATAAAAAATAAAAGCTATGAATTTTATTTTTTATGTTTAATTTTTTTTCAATGACAAGCTTAAATGTAAATTTAATGAGTGATTATAAATCATGTTATCTAAGTTGTTTGCGTTGGTATTAAAATAAAAGTTTTATGTGCCCAAAATTCTTAATCAAATGATAAATTTAATTTTTATATTTGTTCAGATAAAAAAAAATATTACATATGAATGAGATCGTTAAAAGTGCAAAATTAATGTAAGTGGAACAAACAGGTTATGAAACATGGCGAATTATCAACGACCTGAACGCAAAATCCTTAAAAAATTGCCCTTCGAGGTTGTGGATCCCAAAGAAGATGAATTTCCTAAATTCAACTTTTGTGAGTATTGTTTTATTAATTTAATTTTTTGCTGTCATTGTTGGTAGACCAAAATTGTCTCGCGATATTTTCAAAAGGAACAATAGACAAAAAAAAAAGATATATTTTTACAGGAAGTTTACGATTTTTTTATTCATACTTTAAATTTAGCCTATAGAATATAGAACTTATGCAAATTATTCAAATCTCACAAGTTGGGTAAACGTAGGTGAATGATACTGTTTTGTACCCAACATATCTATTTCATCAAAAAAATTAAGATAAATATAAATCGGATTCTCATAAGATTTGTAAAATTTCTTTACTTGGATCTCACATACTTCATAATATTCCAAAAAATAAGCACTTTAATTATAATATCGCACACAGGATGTTTCTGAAATAATTACGTACCTTCGGTAACAGATGACGTGAAAATAAACAATTTCCATTAAACAACCTGTAATCTAACGTGTCATGTCCTGAAAATTAGTCACGAATTATTACGCAAAACTTACGCCGACCTTCCATCGACCCACTTAATCAACTGATCAACTGTTTACAATTCAGTAACTAGGTCAAGTTCAGTGTGGTTATTCGTACGGCGCGGGCGCGGACGTGTCTTGCATGCTCTCGTCGACTGTAGACTTACTTTGTTTTATTTCAAGATGCCTTATTCAGATCAAGAATTAGTGGAAATAGTATTCATGTACAGGGAGTGCGAATATGATTTAAATACGACTTATCGTTTGTAGGTTGCTTAATTAATGTTGTCTATTTTCATGTCCTCTCTATTACCCCTTCCAAGAAACGCGTTCATTTCAGACACTCTCTATAAATAACATAATCAGAAACTGTGGTTTTGTCAGAATTTTTTTCTCAGTTTTAATCATTAAATATAGAGGTGTAGAGTTTACTTAGTGTCATTATTTCGACTTGTCACAGTGGCGTAACATTTATTATTTAAAGAGTTGCCAGAAATGAAGTTTGTGCGCCACTGGCTTTTTGTATTTATATGAAATTACACCAGCAGGTGGAGGTTCAGGTTAGTATTCTTGATCACTAATTAGAAAAAAATTACTTAACCAGACTTCGAAATATGCCCGTTAACTTTTGCAACTTCAACACCCCGTACAAAACTGACAAAACTTTATTCAAACTAAGCATCTTAATTCCCGTAGTAGTAACGTTGGGTTGGGCAACCTAACACCTCGTATAAAATGTCATAATCTTTCGTTTTACTATCCATCCTGAAAATATAGCGATTCAGTTTGAATTATTTAAAAAAAGTAAGTAGGAATATATTCCTATTTGTGGCGGAAAATCAAAAAGTATATAGGGTATAAATCTGAGCGTTGAAGTGGTTACCTATATTTTGCATTTAAAGCATCTTATGATAACGAATATATTTTGGTCCTTAGATGGTAAGAATTTTGTTTTCGTGGGTCCCAAGAGGTATTTTCAAACAGCTGCTTACAAGAAACTAGGTCTCGGCATTTACAATTTCGAAGCCAGGCCCGATGATGTCTATCTACTTGGACATGCAAGATCAGGTAATACCACAAAGTTTCTTGAAGCCAGTTTTTGATTAAGTCAAATTTATTCGTAGGAACTACGCTTTATGGTGAAATGATATGGTTGATAGGAAATGACTTGAACTATGAGGAATCTGCAAAGAATTTCATAACGTACAGATTTCCACATATCGAGTAAGTGGAGATAATTCGTTAGCACAAATAAGTAAATGAATCTCAAATAGTATTTTCACTTTATTTAGTATGTAATGTGAAAATTTCTTAACTCGAATGTTTTTTTACTTCGAAAATGTTATTATAATAATAGTTTTCAGTTTGTTCACATTTCATAGGAGGGAACAATTTAAGGAAATTTCGGAAAGTAAAAACGCGACAGGAGATGGTAGATATTTCCAGCAAGTACCTAGAAATGACTTTGGAGGGGCTAGCAGAAAGGAAGGGTAGGAGGTTCATAAAATCTCATCTACCTGTTAGTTTGATGCCTCCCCACATGTTTGAGGTTGGAGCCAAGGTACATAATTTGGGTTACTTTCTTTGCTTTTTGTTTAATAAGTATTTTGGTAATCGTCCTTTTAGGTCATCTACTGTGCAAGAAATCCAAAAGATATGCTAGTGTCTTATTTCTATGCCTTCGACTTCTTCTTAGTGAAAAATCTAACTGGTCGTTTCAAAGATTACTTTGATGATTTCAACAACGATTTAGGTAAGGATATAACCGTACTTTCCACTTAACAAATTTCCCAAATTTTTATTATTGCAAGCTTTACAAATGTATAATTTCTTTTAGCACTGAACTGTCCATATTTCGAACACGTGAAGGAAGCATGGGAAAAAAGAAACGACAAAAATTTTCTATTTCTCTTCTACGAAGATACGATGAAGGTGAATACTCTGCTAACCCGAAATTAAAAAATCAGGTAAATCTTCTCAGTCATCTGACTTAAATATCTTGTATTACATTTTCAGGACAAACGCAAGACAATCCGGATGATAGCCGACTTCCTAGGCAAAGATTTATCAGAAAACGAAATAGACAAGTTGGAAGACTACCTTAGCTTTGAGAAATTCAAAAACAACAAAACTGTCAATCATGTCCACATGACGAAGATAGGAATGGCCGATGATGTTGGCAAGTTTATGCGGAGGGGAAAGCCTGGTGGTTGGAGGGAGCTGATTGATGAAGAAATGGAAAGAGAATTCAATCGAGTGATGGAAGAGAAGCTGAAAGGAACAGATCTCAGATTTCCAGAGACGTAAAAGAAATAATCTTCCGTTATCATGAAAAATATACTATTTTAAATGTAATTTCAAAACACAAATAAATGTATAGACATTGAAATAAGACTATTTTATTTATAAATTCGTAATTATTCAAACAATCCATCATTTGCTTTTTTCACAAACAACAACGTTTCGATGACTATTTAATGTATAATTTCTTAGATGCAGCTTTTGATCATAAAAATTTTAATAAATACGTTTTGTTCAGAAACAGTCAGATTTACGAAAATGTCGATTATCAGTTTGTTATTATCTAATGAACAGCGATTTTACTATTTTATTTTGTCAATGGTGTATCATTTTTTATAAATACTGGTAACATTAATTTTCTATCTCCGAGTTCTAATCATAAAAAATAGAAGCTATGAATTTTATTTTTTGTGCTTTATTTATTTACAATGATAAGCTTAATGTAAATTTAATGAGTGATATCAATTATGTTATCTAAGTTGTTTGCGTTGGTATTCATCCCAGTATTAAAATAAAAGTTTTATGTGCACAAAATTCTTAAGCAAATGATAAATTAAATTTATCTGTTCAGATAAAGAATGTATTACATACGAGTTCGTTAAACGTACAAAATAAATGTAAGTAGAAGAAACATGTTATTAAACATGGCGACTTGTCAACAACCAGAACGCAAAATCTTTAAAAAATTGCCCTTCGAAGTAGTGGATCCCAAAGAAAATGAATTTCCTAAATTGAACCTTTGTGAGTATTTTTTTATTTATCTAACTTTGTTGTTCTCATTATGGGTAAACCAAAATTGTCTCGCAATATTTTCAAAAGGAAAAGAAGACAAAAAACAAAGGTATATTTTTACAGGACGTTTACGCTTTTTTTATTCATACTTTAAATTTAGACTATAGAATCAAATTATTCAAATTATTAACAATTATTCAAATCTCACAACATTTCTATTTCATCAAAAAAATTAATATAAATATAAATAGGATTCTCATATGATTTGTAAAACTTCTTTACTTGGATCTCATATACTTCATAATATTCTAAAAAACAAGCACTGTAACCATAGTATCGCACACAGGATATTTCTCAAATCAAGTCAAGTTCAGTGTGGTTATTTGTACGGCGTTGTCGCGGACATATCCTGCTTGCTCTCGTCGACTGTAAATTTACTTTGCTCTATCTCGAAATGCCTTATTCAAATCAAGAATTAGCGAAAATGATATTAATGTACACAGAGTGCGAATATGATTTAAATATGACTCGTCGTTCAAATCAAAATTGTCTATTTTTATGTCCTCTCTATCACCCCTTTCAAGAATCGCATTTATTTCAGAAACACCATTTATATAACTTATCGGAAACTGTGGTTTTGTAAGAATTTTTTTCTTAGATTTTAAGCATTAGATATAAAGGAGGGTTTAAAGTTTACTTAGTGTCCTTATTTCGACTTGACACAGTAGCGTAACATTTATTATTTTTAAAGGGTTACCAGAAATGAAGTTTGTGCGCCACTGGCTTTTTATATTTACATGACATTAAACCAATAGACGGAAGTTGGGGTTAGTATTCTCTATCGCTAATTAGAAAAAAAAAATTACTTAACCAGACTCCGAAATATGCCCGTTAACTTTTGCAACTTCAACACCTTGTACAAAATTGACAAAACTTTAGTAGTCAAATTATTAATTCTCGTAGTAGTATCTATTTGTAACGTTTGGTCGGTTAACTGAACATCTCGCATAAAAAGTCATAATTTTTCCTTGTACTTATTCATCCTGAAAATATAGCAATACAGTTTAGGACCAGTCTGTATGTTTAAAAAAAGTTAGAATCTAAAGAGCATATAATGTTATTTTTTTGATAATTTGCATTTAAAGCCTCTTGTGGTAACGAATATATTTTGGTCCTTAGATGGTAAGGATTTTGTTTTCGTGGGTCCCAAGAGGTACTTTCAAACAGGTGCTTACAAGGAACTAGGTCTCGGCATTTACAACTTCGAAGCCAGGCCCGATGATGTCTACCTACTTGGACATGCAAGATCAGGTAATACCACAAAGTTTCTTGAAGCCAGTTTTTGATTGAGTCAAATTTATCCGTAGGAACTACGCTTCATGGTGAAATGATATGGCTGATAGGAAATGACTTGAACTATGAAGAGGCTGCAAAGAATTTCATAATGTACAGATTTCCACATATAGAGTAAGTTGAGATAATTCGTTAGCACAAATAAGTAAATGAATCTCATTTTTTTTAATGCGAAATTAAGATTGTGATAATTGTTTTCAGTTTGTTCACATTTCATAGCAGGGAACGAATTAAGGAAATTTCAGAAAGTGAAGACGCTACAGAAGAGATGGTAGATATTTCCGGCAAGTACCTAGAAATGACTTTGGAGGGGCTAGCAGAAAGGAAGGGTAGGAGGTTCATAAAATCTCATCTACCTCTTAGTTTGATGCCTCCCCACATGTTTGAGGTTGGAGCTAAGGTACATGATTTGGGTTACTTTCTTTGCTTTTTATTGAATAAGCATTTTGGCAATCATTATTTTAGGTCATCTACTGTGCAAGAAATCCAAAAGATATGCTAGTTTCTTATTTCCATTCTTTCGACTTCTTCTTAATGAAAAATGCAACTGATGGTTTTAAAGACTACTTTGATGATTTCAACAATGATTTAAGTAAGAGTATTTGTATAACCGTACTTCCTACGTTACAAATTTTCACAAATATATAATTTCTTTTAGCATGGAACTGTCCATATTTCGAACACGTCAAGGAAGCATGGGAAAGAAGAAACGACAAAAATTTTCTATTTCTCTTCTACGAAGATACCATGAAGGTGAATTCTTCTAGTACACTACAAATTAAAAAAACAGTGGAAAAAATATTAAGTGGTCTACTCACTCACCTTATTTAAATACCTTGTATTAAATTTTCAGGACAAACGCCAGACAATCCGGAAGATAGCCGACTTCCTAGGCAAAGACTTATCAGAAAACGAAATAGACAAGTTGGAAGACTACCTTAGCTTTGAGAAATTCAAAAACAACAAAACTGTCAATCATGTCCACATGACGAAGATAGGAATGGCCGAGGATGTTAGCAGGTTTATTCGGAGAGGAAAGCCTGGTGGTTGGAGGGAGCTGATTGATGAAGAAATGGAAAGAGAATTCAATCAAGTGATGGAGGAGAAGCTAAAGGGAACAGATCTTAGGTTTCCAGAAACATAAAATCAATTTCATTGTAATAGAATAATAATAACGAAACTAAATGCCTTCTTGTACAAATGTTAGTGAAAATAGACTAGAAATAAATACTGCATTTCTTTTGCACTCTTGAATATTATATTAACGAATTATTTATATCTTTGTGAGTATTTTTTAATCCTGCCTATATTTATAAAAACATTTCCAGTTTCATATGAAGGAAGAAGCAAGCATTCTGTCACAAATAAAACGTATGAAGTCCATTTTTTGCGTTTTATTTTTTAAAATCCCTTTTACTGTCAATAAAGGAAATGATGCGCATATTGTTTATCAACTTGAATATATCTTAATTTTTTTAATAGATCAGAGACCAAAATAAATCCTCTTGGCTCTAAACTGTTTATAGAAACAGCAAAAACAATACAATTATGTTATCTCAGTTAATTGTGCTGCATATATTCAGGTATTTCCATGTCCCAAAACTCTTAAGCAAATAGTACCTAAATTATTTTTTTATTATCAGTTAAGGTAAAAAAAATATACTACATATGAATCCATTGAACGCACAAAAGTGAAACAAGAACCGGTTATGAAACATGGCGAGCTATCAGCGACCAGAACGCAAGATCTTTGAAAAACTACCTTTCGAAGTTGTAGATCCCAAAGACGAATTTCCTAAAGTGAACATTTGTGAGTATTTTTTTATTTCTCTAGTTTTTCTCGACTTGTTGTGGATAGTCCAAAATCGTCTTGCGATATTTTCAGAAAGAACAGAACATAAAAAATAAAGATACGTTTTTACGAAAATTTCCAAGAGGGGCGGTGTCCCAGAGCTCCCTCCCCCTCGCACCAGCCGCCGTTGCTTCCATATCATTAATATCTGGAGTGATTTTGCACCACTTCAATTCTCTTTATCAAAAAAATACTATTGTATTAAAGTCATAAATTACTAAGCTGCCAAATGGTTTCTACACAGCTTTGTTTTAGAGACAATAATTTAGGTGTCGATTAAAGGAATTGGAACTGATCGGACGTATAGATTGCCATAACCTACATATATTGCATGTTATAAATATGTAAGTAAGTATAGGCAACACTTTTTTATTTAATCAAATATTAATCGAGACTCAATATATTATTGTTTTTAAATACTGTAATCAAACCACTGCATATAAACATAATTTTCATCAAAATAGCCGGATGACCTAATGGAAACGATGGGAAATAGAAAAAGACAACGCACGACACCCATAGAATGGGGCGGGGTCTGTCAATAATGAGGATATTTATTCCGATTTAGCTATGTACGAGTTTATCTGTAGACTTTATTTAACGGGTACCTATATTTGAGTGAAAGTACTCAGTTTTAGTTTTCCCAGAAATAAAGTTGGTGTGCCACTGGCTTTTTGTATTTGCATGACATTAAACCAGTAGATGGAAGTTCAGGTTAGTATTCTCCATTACCAAAAAAAAAAATCCAGGTTTCGAAATAAGCCCGTTACCTTTTTTAACCGCAACACTGTACAAAACTGCCAACATTTTATTCGAACTACCACCAATTTTAATTCGCGTAGTGGAATCTATTTATGACGCTTGGTCGGTTAATTTAACAACCCGTATAAAAAGTATCCTAATCTTTCGTTGCACTAACCATCCTCAAAATATAGGGATACATGTTAGGACTAGTCTATTTAAAAAAGTAGTATTTTTTAAAAATATATTTCTGGTTGTGGCGCAAAACCAAAAAGTGTATAGAGTATAAATCGGGGCGTTGAATTGGTCATAACTTGCATTTAAAGTGTCTTAACGAATATATTTTGGTCCTTAGATGGTAAGGATTTTGTTTTCGTGGGTCCCAAGAAGTATTTTCAATCAGCTGCTTACAAGGAACTAGGTCTCGGCATTTACAACTTCGAAGCCAGGCCCGATGATGTCTACCTAGTTGGACATGGAAGATCAGGTAATACCACACAGTTTCTTGAAGCCAGTTTTTGACAAAGTCAAATTTATCCGTAGGAACTACGCTTCATGGTGAAATGATATGGCTAATAGGAAACGATTTGAACTATGAAGAGGCGGCAAAAAATTTCATAATGTACAGATTTCCACATATAGAGTAAGTGGAGATAATTGGTTAGCACAAATAAGTAAATGAATCTCAAATAGTACTTTCACTTTATTTAGTATGTAATGTTTACTTAACGCGAATGTTTCTTTTTACTTCGAAAATAAGATAAAAATAATTGTTTTCAGTTTGTTCACATTTCATAGCAGGGAACGAATTAAGGAAATTTCAGAAAGTAAAGACGCGACAGAAGAAATGGTAGATATTTCTAGCAAGTACCTAGAAATGACTTCGGAAGGACTGGCAGAAAGGAAGGGTAGAAGGTTCATAAAATCTCATCTACCTCTTAGCTTAATGCCCCCACATATGTTTGAGGTTGGGGCCAAGGTACATGATTTGAGTTACTTTCTTTGTTTTTGTTTAATGAGTATTTTGGCAATCGTCCTTTTAGGTTATCTACTGTGCAAGAAATCCAAAAGATATGCTAGTATCTTTATTCCATGCTTTCGATTTCTTCCTAGTAAAAAATCTAACTGATAGTTTTAAAGATTGCTTTGACGACTTCAACAACGATTTAAGTAAGGGTATTTGTATAACTGTACTTCCCATGTTACAAATTTTCTCAAATGTATAATTTCTCTTAGCATTGAACTGTCCATATTTCGAACACGTGAAGGAAGCATGGGAAAGAAGAAACGACAAAAATTTTCTATTTCTTTTCTACGAAGATACCA
Source organism: Anoplophora glabripennis (assembly GCF_000390285.2). Taxonomy (NCBI): domain Eukaryota; kingdom Metazoa; phylum Arthropoda; class Insecta; order Coleoptera; family Cerambycidae; genus Anoplophora; species Anoplophora glabripennis. The sequence continues at coordinate 2,476,680 of NW_019416279.1, forward strand.
TGAAGGTGAATTCTTCTAGTACACTACAAATTAAAAAAACAGTGGAAAAAATATTAAGTGGTCTACTCACTCACCTGATTTAAACACCTTGTATTAAATTTTCAGGATAAACGCCAGACAATCCGGAAGATAGCCGACTTCCTTGGCAAAGACTTATCAGAAAACGAAATAGACAAGTTGGAAGACTACCTTAGCTTTGAGAAATTCAAAAACAACAAGACTGTCAATCATGTCCACATGACGAAGATAGGAATGGCCGAGGATGTTAGCAAGTTTATTCGGAGAGGAAAGCCTGGTGGTTGGAGGGAGCTGATTGATGAAGAAATGGAAAGAGAATTCAATCGAGTGATGGAGGAGAAGCTGAAAGGAACAGATCTTAAGTTTCCAGAAACATAAAATCAATAACCTCTCGTTGTAGTAGAAAAGATACAATAGACAAAATTAAATGACATTTTGTACATAATTTCAAAATGTAAATGAATATAGTCTTATTAAAATAAAGACTGTATTGTAAACCTCTGATTTTTGGGGAAAAAAATTTAAAAAAGTTTATTCTCTATAGCAAATTATTTTTTGCACTTTCAATTTTATGTTCAGGATTTATTTGTTCAAATGTTTTATTATTTTATTCTATTCTTCTATTCTCTATTCTTTTATTGTATTTATTTTTTCCAATGCTCCTTGTATTATATTTTTAGTCTAGGAAAGTTAGACATAAAAAGACGGAATATCTCAATGAAGATGCTTTTTTCCGAAAAAAAGTTTCAAATAAAAGTTGTCTAATATTAAGTTTTCTACAAAATTGCTCATATGAAAAATTTCGATTTTCCAAATAGTTTTCCCTTATATTTTTGAAATAAAGTACAGATTACGTGAAAATTAATGTTTTGGATCTAAAATAATTGTCAATTCATTTTTAAATAATAAAAGTGAATTAGAAAAAAAAAATTGTGGAAAATCTTATAGTTTTCCGAGGTTTGAATTTTTATTAATATCATTTTATATGTTTTCAAGGGTGTACATTACTAATAGTTTCCAAAAAAAAATCTGTTTCCTTTGAAATGTTTTTTGCGACAGCGATGAGGCAGTTTTACATAAGAAACCTTGATATGCAAGTCCATAATGGATTGTTAAAAATAATAAATAAAAAAAGTTGTTTTTTAATTATAAATAAACAAATAAAAATATATCGATATATTTTTTTTATTATATCTTTGCAGCTCCAGAAATTTCCTTTCCTATTGTCATAAAATTTATATTTTTTAAAATCCAAAGTAAAAAATAAATTTCAAAGAAAACAGATTTTTCTGGAAAATAGTAAAAAGCGCATAATTAATTCGTAAGGAACACCCTCGAAAACCTATAAAATGATACGTATGAAGCTCATAAATATTCAAACCTCGGAAAACTATATAAGATTTTCCAATAATTATCCGCAATTTTCTTTTCCCTACTTCACCTTTGGTAATTTATAAATGAATTGACCATTATTTTGTCTCCAAAACATTAATTTTCACATAATCTGTACTTCGTTTAAAAAATATACGGGTAAATTATTAGGAAAATCGAAATTTTTCGTAGGAGCAATTTTGTAGGAAATTTAATTTTGAACAACTTTTATGTGAAACTTTTTTTTGGAAAAATACATCTTAACTGAGATATTGGCAATTTTTGTTCAAAAAACGCGAAAAATCATATACAGGGTGTCCCGAAATTCATGCAACAAAATTTGGTCACAGATTTTTAAGACAAATTTAGGGGACCCGCATTTTTAATTTTTGTCAAATGGCCCCCTCTTTCGGAGTTACAGCCCCCTGAAGTCCGCCCCTAAGAATAATCTATTTTTTATATCTCAGAACCCTGTTGTACGAGAATCACTAAATTTGGTCCACAGGGGTTTTATGACATTTGGAATCAGATGGTGCTACGTTTTTTGGCGGGGAACCCCCTTAAGACAATTTTTCGTGGGCCCCCTTGTCTTTGGAGCCAAAAAAATTTGGTCGCATATTTAAATTTCTTAAATATTATCAGTCCACTAGAAAGCCATTAAATATAGAAACTTTTTGTCTCTTTATACTTTTTTCGTAAAACGCAATGTTTTCGAGAAAAATGTCAAAATGTGTTCGAATGCATATCGTGATTCGTCATTTTCCTCAAAAACATTGCGTTTACGAAACAAATATCAAGAGACAAAAAAGTTTCTAAATTCAATGGCTTTCTAGCTGACTAATAATTAAAAAATCAAATTTGCGACCAAATTTTTCTGGTTCCAAAGACAAGGGGGCCCACGAAAAAGTGTCTTAAGGGTGTTTTTCGCCAAAAAGCGTAGAACTGTGAGATTCCACATGTCATAAAATCCCTGTGTACCAAATTTAGTGATTTTCGTACAACAGGGTTCTGAGATATAAAAAAAAGATTATTCTTAGGGGCGGACTTAAGGGGGCTGTAATTCCGAAAGAGGAGGCCACTTGGGAAAAAGAAAAAATACGAGTCCCCTAAATTTGTCTTAAGAATCTATGACCAAATTTTGGCGCATGAATTTCGGGACACCCTGTATACAGGATGATTTCACTTTAAATACAAAAGCTGCCGGAATAGATTAGTTGCCAAAAAATAAGTAGAGTTTGTACTATACTCATTTCCTGGGGGGCGTGGTATTCGAGATACAGGGTGTTCAAGTTTCCAAAAAAAAAATAATATTTTCGGTCATATCTTCATATTACGCTGAACGATTTAAATGAACTTTTTTACAGCGTATTCACGTAATAAGACCTTTTATTGAATGTAGTATTAACCTCGTGGCATTAACCAGTTGCGTGCTACTGAAGGTGCTGGTCCGTTTTCCCAAGAAAAAAAACGCCACTGGCAGTTTCTTGTAGAAATAATGTTAAATTCGGGTACTGTTACGTCATATGAATGAAAAGTGATTTTTGGTATTTTTTAATAGTAGCCGCCGTTTAGGAGATAAATTACCTACTTATTTTGTGACCATTTTACGCAAATTTAATCTTTACTCATACTTGTTTAAAATCCATCAGCAAATATTGAATCTTTTGTATGCATTATCAGTTAGTAAACTTTGCGTTATTCTCGTTTTACAATTAGTATTATAACTAGCTTTGTTTATTTATTTCTGAAGCTGGAGGAAAATTGTAATCTCCTCAGAGAAAATCAAGTCGTGATAAATTCCACTATAAATAGATTAGAAGGTGTTAAAAGTGTAACGATGCGGAAGGACTTCGTTTTGAATAATTGTTACTCGTTACTTAATTACTTTTCGACCTATTTGCTAATGTTATTTTATTATTTAGTTGTGATATTTTTTCCAGAAATAAAATTATTTCTATAAAAAACCGCTAGTGGCATATTTTTTTCTTATGGAAATGGAACGGCACCTCCAGTAGCACGCCACTTGTTAGAGCCACAAGGTTAATAATACATTCAATAAAAAAAGGTTTATTCAAAATACGGTGTAGTAAATTTCATTCAATTTCGTCACCGCATTATGAAGATATAACAGAAAATAAAAATTTTTGTAAACTTTAACACCCTGTATCTCGAATACCGAGTCCCCCCAGGAAAAAAGTTTATAGAGCAAACTCTACTTATTTTTTTGTAATGAATCTAGTCCTGCAGTTTCTGTGTTTAAAGTGAAATCACCCGGTATATGTCTATATTTCAAAACGATGTATGTTGCTCATGGTTGGGTATGTGACATATGTTCTCTGACCTCAAAACCTACACTTTTCTATAAAAAAGTCCCAAAGTAAAAAAGTTCTCCCAATTTTTCCTTATTTTCCTGGACTATTACATAACATTCATATTTAATTAAAATACAAAATATCACCAACCTGTACAGAAGTGCGGTTCGTCCGATTCATCGCCGCAGTCGTCGTTGCCGTCGCAGTAGCCATTCAGACGGATGCATTGGCCATTCCTGCAGGGGAACTCGCTGATCCTACACGCCGGACCAAAACTGGCCTCTTGCAGAAAGCCCAGCAAGAGCACAGCGGCTGGTACCGACCACAGCCACATCCTGAAGAGGAAATAATAGATTAGACAATTCTATAACAACATTTTCCTTGAAATTATGCTTTATACTACATAACTTAATATACAGGGTGTCTAGAAATTAACGCGTACTACCATGGCAAGCTGCGTCCCGAGGTAATGGACCAAAATTCATGGGTAGATTCCGAAGCAAAAATATTGCCATTTAGCCAAACTTACCTTAGTCCAAAAGTTGATAGTTAAAGAGATACAGGGTGTTAAATGTAAAATATTAATTTAGTTTATTTCCATTTATTTCTTAATAAATGCAAATATCTACACAAAATTTTGGGGGTTTGGGATTCTTTGGGTAGAGGAATTGAAATTTGTTCACATTTTGGTTATAGTTCATAGAGGGCGCCAGCTGCCGTAGATTGAATGTGTTGGAAACGACATAACTTTCTTGTACTTTAAGGTATCTCATCTTTGGTATCAAATTCATATTTTCCAATCTTTTTTACACAAAAAAGATAGACTTTATGAAAGTACCTGTCTCGCACCGTTTCCGAGATATTTGGCTTTGAAACTTCCAATGTTAATAGATAGTTGAAATAATTAAAATAATTTAGAACTGTTAGAAACAAGGGTTTATTTAGAGTTAAAAATTGTAATGAACAGTGAAATAGTAAACATTAGTAAAAAATATGCCTTTTTGACAATAACTGCTCAAAATGTCCACCTCAAACTTCAATACATTTATCAACGCGTTTATTAAAAGATTGTCTTATTTTAAAGTATAAATCCTTAACACGAAATGACTTTGCAGCATTTAAAACCTGCTGCTAAAGTTCTTCTCAAGTGTTTATAGTTTCTCCATAGACAACTGATTTCATGTAACTCCAAAAACGAAAATCTCGGCATTCTATCTCACATTTATATATACGAGTATACAATTTAAATTGTAAGCTAAGATGTAAGTTTAATTAGATACAAATAATACTTAATAGAAATTAGCATACAAATGACAGCAATAAGACAAGTGGAAGACGTCAATTATTTGATTTTCGTCCAAATCCTACTTAAGAAACTTTACGGCTAAATTACTAATACCTGTAGGTACTTAATTGTAATTGAATGCAACAGCATTGGAAGTTTCAAAGCCAAATATCTCGAAAACGATGAGAAATAGCTACTTTAATAAAGTATACCTTTTTTGTGTAAAAAAAAGTTGAAAAATAAGAATTTGAGATGAGATACCTTAAAGTAAAAAAAAGTTACGTCATTTTTAACACATTCAATCTACCGCAGCTAGCGCCCTCTATGAACTTTAACCAAAATGTGAACAGATTACAATTCCTCTACTCAAAGAAATCCAATGCCCAAAATTTTGTGAGGATATTTGCATTTGTTAAGGAATAAATTAAAAAAACTGAAAAAATATTTTACATTTAACACCCTTTATGTCTTTAACTATCAACTTTTGGACTAAGGTAAGTTCGGCTAAATCGCAATATTTTTGCTTGGGGAATCTACCCATGAATTTTGGCCCATTACCTCGGGACCACCCTGTATTGATTAGGTAAAAATACAATTCACATGGTCAGCATTTTTCATATCTCTGTTCCAAAATTTTTAGGATTTTATTTATATATTTATTTGAACTGAACTTTTAAGCTTAATATCTTTGAAATAAATTAAGAATAAATAACTTGTCGACATTATTTCTTTCATCTCACAAGGAAGTTTCCGTTTTGTGGTGATTCTAAAGAGTAGTTTTTAACCTTCTCCTTCAGAAAAAGAAACCAAAAAATTAAACTAAATCAAATCAGCGCGATCAACTTTTGGGCTAAGGTAAGTTCGGCTAAATCGCAATATTTTTGCTTGGGGAATGTACCCATGAATTTTGGCCCATTACCTCGGGACCACCCTGTATTGATTAGGTAAAAATACAATTCACATGGTCAGCATTTTTCATATCTCTGTTCCAAAATTTTTAGGATTTTATTTATATATTTATTTGAACTGAACTTTTAAGCTTAATATCTTTGAAATAAATTAAGAATAAATAACTTGTCGACATTATTTCTTTCATCTCACAAGGAAGTTTCCGTTTTGTGGTGATTCTAAAGAGTAGTTTTTAACCTTCTCCTTCAGAAAAAGAAACCAAAAAATTAAACTAAATCAAATCAGCGCGATAGCAACTATTTAAACTACTGGCAACGCCAACCAAGTAATAACGATGCTCTACCCAAGAACCGAATNAAGTTTCCGTTTTGTGGTGATTCTAAAGAGTAGTTTTTAACCTTCTCCTTCAGAAAAAGAAACCAAAAAATTAAACTAAATCAAATCAGCGCGATAGCAACTATTTAAACTACTGGCAACGCCAACCACGCAATAACGATGCTCTACCCAAGGACCGAATCAACTGATTGATTCCGCTTACCGCCGCTAACCCCCGCGCTGCGTCCGGGGCCTTCAAAACTCCGGCAAGTAAATTAATCACCCCCACCCTCCCAGCCGTTCTATCAAAGATTAACCGCGCGACTTAGGCGCGACTTTCATCTCACGGGGTTGGGAGTAGCCCGAGCTTTTCTAAGCCGGCTGAAAAATTACCCTCGAACTTCAAAGCCAACAAAGAACGTTGTGGCGAGTCTGATGGCGATCTGCAGGTGGGGAGGGGGGACCGCGCTTTGAGTAATGGCCCGGGGGGTGAGGGGAAGCGGTGTATACAGTTTTAAGTTCCTAAACTATAGAAAAATTTAATAGAAATGTCAAAATTTTGGACAAAGTTTATGAAATGTCTACGACTCTTCTACAGGGTGTTGCAGAAATGAGGGAGATAAAACATTAAAAAGTAAGACGGTTTTTCAAATGGAACATGGACCTCTCTTCTTTTATTTTTGAGAAGCATTTTGTAAAATCAAATTTTAGCCATATATTCTTCAAAATACTATAAAATGTTTAATTTGGTATATACGAGTACATATAAGTTTTTGAATGTCCTTAATTTGTTAATCTCTGGTACTGGGTACCATTTGTTTTGGTGTCATTTTACGACATAACATTTGTGACAAAATTTTTATATGTATATGCATGTCTTGTATTACAATGTAATTTTTCATTTTGTATGAAAAAGATAATCTAACGACGTACCATTTTTGAGAAAAGTGCACATAATTTTCTCAAAATCAACCAGCTTCTGTCCTTAATATACAAAGAGTATGTAAAAAAATGGGTAATACTATATGGGTATCTTCCTTAGATGAAAATAACCCGATTTATATCAATTTACCTTGTACAATTATGCTTTATTAAAAACTTACGGGTCTTAACAAAAATAAAATAACGTTTTTAAGGGTTTGTAACTTTTTAAGGAAGGAAAATTGCACCAGGTGACTTTCATAGGAAAAAATAGTCTTGTTTGGATATTGCCATACTGAAAAAACAATAAATAAAAATATAACAAACGCTTCTGGCAAACTGATTAAATTATTACGCTGCTTTTAGTTGGATGAGAATTGATAGTATTGAAGTTGAGGGAGAACGTCATGTTTTCCAACCCTTTAACCTCAAAAATCTCAAAAATAACGCGTTAAAAAATATTTAATTTTACAGTACTTTTAGCTGTCGAAATTTTCCGTAAAGTCGTTTTTGGATCGTCTTAATAGCTTCAATATTAAGGAAGTTATCGTTACAAAACCAACGGTACCTTACTGCTTCAATATTCGGCATGTCAATATTTTGCTTATCCACAACTTTGGAGCAATCTATATGCAGAATACCTTCACTTTTTCCCTTTAATCTTTTAATAATTCTACTTATCAACTTTAAATGTATAAAATTGTTTTTATTTGTATAATGAAGGGATTGTTAAGAAACCCAGTGATCAGATAAACACCATAAGAGGGCATAATTTATTTGAAATAATTTAAAAGCCATTTTTTTATTTTTTTCATTGGGTGTGGTTTTTAAGGGTTAAAACAATGCGATAAATTGTAAATGGTATTATAAACAGGTAAAAGAATTTAATTTATTCTGTTTGTACTATCAAATCATTTCAAACTGTTAAAAAACATTTTTTTTTATATTTTGTTATTAGTTTTTTTAAGGGTTGCAATATTGTAATAATTTTTTTATAATACCATAAACTATTGAAAATATTGCTATCTATAATATATCCGCTATAAAAATATTTTAAGGTCAAAGAAACTATTAATTTTACATTTTTATCATTAAGGGTGGTTTTTAAGGGTTGACTTTATAAAAATAACGTCAATTATAACCCACAATATATAACAATACTTATTCTATATATTAACATATGATTTTAGTCTATATAACATCTATTTTTATATTTATTCAGTGTTTTAGCATAAGGGGTGGCTGTCATCCCCTAAAAATAAGAAGCGCATATCAACCATATATAACTTTCCATTTCTTTCTTAAAAAAATGCCTAATATGTTTTTTTAATTTTTGAAGGTCTTTTCTTAATGATAGTAAGCCGTAGAAAAAATCAAATATCAAAAAATATATCAAAAAGTACTACCCACTATCACATAAAAAAAAAGAATTTTGAAAATCGGTCAACGCCATGGAGGTGTTCCGTGAAACACACTGTAAGTAGCTTTATTTTCTGTTTCTAGTTTCATTTTGAATTTGCTAGTCACTAAAACTGTTAATGCAGGAGTGGTTTTAAAAGTTTAGCTCGAGATTTAGGTATTATTATAAAGTTCTACCCCGCATGCAGAAATCTGTTCTGCTTGTGTAGCTGGCCGCCGACCTTTCGGGTTTAATTAAATATTGAACTTTTACTAAAATTTGATTGAACTCAATTATAAAATTAATTGGAGTTTTAAAAAGTTGGTCGAACATCCATTTTTAATTTATATTAAATATGAGAAGGGAAAAAACTGAATACTATATGATTCCCAATTCAAAGTTATCAGCGCGAGAGAATGATTATTGATTACTGTAAAAAAAATAAAAAAATGATGGAGTGAAATAAATTGACAGGCGTATCAATGTTTTTATGGTCACAGAAAGTGTAATAAGAAATAATTGGTCAAATATCGCATACTTTATCTGATCTTACCTTCTCCTTGTGCTATAGGATGTGATATATCTTAAATGTCATTGCTATGAATAATCTTAACTGTTTACTAGATACTGTGGGTGTAATTAAATGCTAGACGGGACATGTAGTCCGCAGAGTAGTTGATTCCTACAACTGTTTAAGAAAAAACGTTACTCTGTATTATTACAACATATTGTAATACAATGAGATGGGGCAAAAATTTTAAAATATCAAAGAGAAAGGCAAATTTGGGAAAATAAAATTGGTAAAATTGATTTTAAAGAAATAAATTATAAGTTGAATAAGTGTGACCAATAGGAGTACAGTAGATGGTTGAAATTGAGAAATAAAAGATAAAATAAAGAAAAATTGGTATATGATCAATTAAAAATTTTCGTAAAAAATGAATTTCAAACAAAATTTAAAGAAATATAAGGTAATAAAGTATTTTCGAAATTGAACATGTGATTGGTAATAAAAATTTGGATGACTAGAATTAGGAAGTGATTTAAAAAAAACATAGTGGGACATGAAAAGAAAAAGAGTGAGGTAACTAAGAAAGAAACATTATAAATTAGGGGAGCTGATAGCTAAAGTTTTGAAAATAAAATTTTTACTTTAAAAGGAAGATAATTTGATTGCCAGAAAGAAACAAATGCATTCAATAAAGAAAAACCATTTATAAGAAGGAGTAGAAGAAAACAGTCTCAAGAACAAATTAATTGAAGATTATGGATAATAGAAACTTAGTAAGTCCAATAGCGAAACAAGGTTAACTGTTATAGAGTATTACCCAGTATCGAGTCTATACAAATCTAATCCAAGTCACCGACAGGGAATAGTAATATAGAAATATCAGCAAGAAGACAAACAACAAGGAGTTGAAGTCAGGAACAGAAGTTGTGCTAATAGGTACAGGAAAAAATAGAGGAGATAAAGGACCAAAAAGAAAAGAAATTAGTGTATTAGACAGTGGTAAAGAGGTATGAACCCCTAATACAATACAGACTTGTGTTAAATTTAGTATTTAAATCATCACCAATCACATAATTTTTTTATTTTAATTTGAAATATAGTGAATCCGAATAATTAAATGTATTGGAAATTATTTTTACGAGAAATAGAATAACTGTGTTCAGTTAAAATTCAAATATAATCTTTGTGTCTTTTCCTTCTCAAAATTAAGTATATAAATTCATTAGTGAGTATAATATTTTAAAATCAAAATACTAATCTTCTCAGAACCTTACCCTGAGGTAACACTACTCATATTAGATTAAAAGTTGCATGAATCTTAAATTATTTTATTTTTTTTTTCTCAAACAAAGACTTTCTCTATAAACATAACAAACAAAATTTGAATTAAATTACAAACTATATGCTCATGTGAACTGGCGCCCAGACAATAAAGAAGAAAAATAGGATCCAAAGAAGGAGAAGCGAAGCAGAATAAGTAAATACAGGAAAGAAAATTAATTTTTCGAGATACCGGGTGTTGAAATTAAAAAAGTAACACGTTTTCAAAAATATCTGTGAAGGTATTTGATGCAGAATAGCGGAACTTAGGCTAATAATTTATGTACCATAATTAAAGGTAAGTATCCACTGAATTCGGAAATAAATATGTCTCTCAGTGTATCAGTGAAATTATTTGTGGCACCATTATTGGAACAATAGTTTTAAGAAATCTCTTAAAGGTAAAGTCTAAGATGAATTAGATCTAGTGAAATAGAAAGAAAATAATGATAGGTATAGTCTGTTTAGAAATGAAAGAGAGTAATAAAAGCTTATTATGTATGCAAATCGTAAATAAATGTAGTACTGGTGCTTATATTCAATATTTTTATATTATGTATTTTCGGTATAGATGAGGTGTACTTTTAAAAAAACTTTGTGCGATCGGACTGTACTAAATTGTAGCAGGTAGCTAAAATTTAATCCCCGACAATCCGTCTTTGTCTATGCCGCTTCAATTTCTCGGTCCATTTCTCTTATAAGTAAACAATATAAAAACAGCATTTCAAAACATGAGGCTACTTTAAGCATCATAACCGGGTTAAGAGGGTTTTTAGTAATTCAAATAAAATTATTCAATATTATTATCAAAATATTTATTTAAATTTAATGAATAGACTTTTATTCCACACAAAAATATATGTATTTTGAAAATTCAAATTATGGTGAGTAAATGTAGTGTTGTATAAATGTACAATAAAGAAAATAAAAAAGTAGGTATATTAAAATTCATCCTCTGAATATTCTGATGAATTATCTTCGTCTCCTAGATTGATAACGATAGGTTCCACAGTAACGTCAATTAAATTATCGAGTTCCCACATTTTCTCCTCTTCTTTTTGTACATGATGTATACATCTTTGCCAGTTATCTGCAGTTACTCGTTCCAAGGAATTTTTTAACAAAATTTTCACGTCACTTAATTTAAACGTCGTATTATTTCGCGCTACATCTCCTTTTACCTGCGCCCAGACTAATTCGATTGGGTTAAGTTCACAGTGATAAGGTGGTAACCGTAGTACCGTTATTTGGCGATTTGTTGCCATTTCATCGATAACATATTTTTTCTGATCTTTATTAAGATTGACAAGTGTCAAAAGTTCCTTTTTCACCATATTTGTTTCAAAAGAAATGTTTTTTCCGGATAACCATTGAATTATATCGGCTTTCCTCCAAGCAGTCGTAGGCGTCCGCTCGGTCTGCCGTGAATGGTAACTGGCATTATCCATGACAATTACAGACCCCGGAGGAATAAGATCCAACATCTGTGTAAAATACTCTTCGAAAACATCTGCGTTCATGTCTTCGTGATAGTCACCTGTATTTTTAGATTCAAATAAAAGTAAACCGCCATCTACAAAACCACTGGCACTACCTATATGTGTCACTATTAATCTTCGCCCTTTACCTGAAGGTGCCTTGAACCCTGTTGAAAGTCCATCCAAAAATGCTTGTCGAAAACTTTTTACATTTTTATCTTGCCATACTTTTGTTACAGTATATCCCTCGTTGACCCAAGTTTCGTCTAGATAATAAATATTCCTCCCTTCGTCACGGAATTTTCTAATTGATCTTAAGTAGGATCTTCGCCAACAAATAATTTCATCTTTATCGATAAGAACTGACTTCCTGTTCTGCTTTTCCCAGCAAAAATTCAACTCTCGTAAGACGGCCCATAATTTGCTTCTACTGATTTTTGGCAAATCGTTGTCCTCTGAAAGTTCACTTAAAATTTTGTTTAGCGTTGGTATTTCTTTTTTAAAATAAAATGAGTGTACTTTTCTGCGAATGACATTTTTGAAGAAATCATCTATAACGACTTTTGACCTCCCTGTAGATGATTTTGGGGGATTTACAGTATCTTGTTCATTTTTTGTTTCCTTTAAAAGTCTGTAGATAGTCGATTTTCCAATCCCTGTCATTTTTGTTAGCATTAGTGTTACCCGATAATTACCTGAAACGAAATATTACCACGCCCATGGCCGGTTCTTATCTCGGGGTTTTTTACTCTCTTTCAATTCCAAACAGACTATAGTTTGTATAATAGAAATAAACAGATTTTCAAAATAAACAGCAATTTAAGCAACTGAAGCATTGAAGCAATTGATCCAATAAAATTAAAAAATAACAACTATATGAAGAGACCATTTTGTTTTGTTTTATCTACGCTAAAATTTGTAACGCTTTAAATGTAACTTACATAAATTTGTCAACCTTTTTAAATGATGTTTTTTCGTTTCCGGAGCCGAACGTATTCGCGACGCACACATAACAACCGAGGCAGCTAATTACAGCTTTAAACCAGCTGGCAAAAGCCCCGTTTCCAGTCAACAATGGCTGCAGGGGCGCAAACCCATTCCGGCGAAAATAATGAAACATAAATTCCGCGCCACATTAGAATTTTACGAAGAGAAAGGCCGATTCGGCGGCGGCAGTCGATCATTTTAATTGCCTACAACGAAAAATTTCATGTAGGTCAGCAGATTGCGTTAATTGAGTGCCCCGGCAACAAAACGGAAGCGCTGCCGGGCGAAAACCAGCGGCGTAGGTGCGGGATGTTCGCGGAGCAACGCGAATAGTCCAAGCACAACACTTTAATAAGTGTCTTTGGATGCAAGTTAATAAAGGAAATAAAAGATATGTTCAGGTTAACATGAATAAGTTTGATGGTGAGAAATAGGATTATACTACGCTCATTTTATCTAACGATTCAAATAATGACATCAATAAGGATGATTGCTGTACGTTCCGTTTCGTCCAATAGTTTTTACACATGTGCTTGATCATTGTTTTAAATCGTTGACAGGTGACAAAATGGCCGAATAAGCACAGCACAGACCAAAATATTGAATTATTTGAAATGTTGGTGATGAGAGTTATTTATTTTACAGATCTCTTTATCAATGGAAGCTATTATAATAATATCCAGTCTATTAAGGTGCAATTACTTACAAATGCAAATTAAGTTTATAAATAGGTAAAAAATAATAACCAACTTTCACAAAAAAGGACCACATTACTTAGACTAAGAGGTTCCATTCCGAATATACAGGGTCGGAAAGTCCCCATGGTTCATCGGTGGTCACGTGAGAGCGAAACGGGCAGTGACTATGAGACGCCTTCATTATAGCCATCTTTCTCTATCGCACGGATTTCTATGACTTACTTTATCGCTCTTGCGTAACGGCGGATGAACCATGGGGACTTTCCGAACCTGTATATCACATGAGGATGTAATGTCACTTTCGATGCTGTTATTTTGCACGTCTATGATCACTGCCTCAGTTGTTGCATCTAGCAAGGGCTCTTTCTCTATAAAGAACCTGATCGACATTTCGCACATGCTGGCAGTATGTCGATCGGATATACAGTTCTTAATACAAGGATCGCGATGTCCTTGTTACCGAGGAGTTTGTCAATAACGTATAATATCGACGTTGCTGATTACTTGAATTTTGCATCAAAAGCTTTCGGTTGTTCCTTGTCTTGGTGTAAAGGAATCCTATTTGCTTTGAATACGTCGCCGTTGCCGAGTACTTGGATTTTGCATCAAAGGCTTCCGATTGTTACTTGTCTTGGTCCAACGGAATCCTAATTGCTTTAGAACTTGTCGTATGCTCTTATGAGATGCTCCGTAATTATCGTTTACAACAAATTGTCGATGAATGCGGTGTTGGTCATTCCAAAAAACTGAATTGCTCACAATCCTGAATCTTCTTCATTTCTTTTGCGATGATTTGAACAATAAACTTTTCACCTTTGCAGGAGCAACATCCTGTTGAACCTACTTCAGATCCATAATGGGTTGATTTGTTTCCCCTTCACGTTGGATGAAGAGGACTGTAATCACTTCTGGTGTTTGACCATTCTTGTTCTCGACTTTAGACATAAACTCCATAATGAAGTGTCACTGTTCGAACTGTTTACAGCTTAACAGTTTGTACAGAACCGATGGCACACAAAATAAACATACCTACGTGTATAATGACAACTGGGTTTCTTCTTAGAAAAGATTATACTAGCGCTAATACAACCATTGTCAAAATGTTCCTGGCTTGCAACTGCCTTTTTGGGGCGCTGAGACTTGTAAAGTTGGTTGCTTATCTCTCCCAGCACTAACACATCTCTAAAGTTGGTTGCCTATCTATCTTAACACTAACACTTGATCGTAGGTGTAGGAAGCTGATGCTTTCATACACTGGCAAATAGTGTATTTAAAAGCAATTTTTTTCGATATCCATGGGTGCTCGCCGCAAGGCTTCATTTTCCGCGGTATTACCTCTGTCTGATTAATGGACGTGCTCTGTCAAATCCATGTAGCGATACTGTCAGGTACGACGCGACAATGAGGACCAGGGAACCGGACCAGGTGGGCTGTTGTACGTTCGTTATCCCCCATTTTTAACGAAATTGTTTCAACGATTTAAAAGCGATTAGCGGCGGCGTAACAATCAGTGTGGAATTAGTGTTCAGACCACTTTCCGGGCATTATTCGTCCAGACTTCTTTGACGGGTCGCATATGCTGGTATACCAAGCGGATTGGTAGATAGAAAAACGATTTTTGTATATCGAAAAAATATCACAAGCATGTGAAGTATAGTCTCTCCGAAGTCAGTTGAACATGTATAAAAACTCCTAGCAATAAAATGTATGAGTTTCATAGGCGTCCTTAAAAAAGTTTTCTGCTAAAGGTAAAAAATTATAATAATTTGTATATAATGTGTAGAAAGTTTATACCGCAAGCAGCAAAAGTATGGAATATACTTATTTAAAAATCAGATGTTCGTTATTTGAAAAATCGCTCGAACCCGTCGAATTATATTTTTTACTTTTTTAAATGAAAACCCCAATTTTTTTAATTTTTATTCAATTCTCCATGGAATTCTGATCATCTTGTATGTAGCATAACCTATACCTATCTTTAACCGTTTTCGAGATAATGGCGACTGAATATAGAATATAGAATATGAAAAATCAAAAATTACTCTCGATACATAAGGACTGTAACGTCAAAGTCAGTGGGAACTGGTGTACTTTCTGCTAAATACATTTTGTGTTTTTCAAATATTTCAGCACATCCAATGAATTTAATTTTTAATTTTAATTTGTTTGGTACAAACTGACAAAGCTAGAAAACAGCAAGAATAATGTGAAATATTCAATAACAAATATCCAAATCATACAATCATTCAAGCTACTGTAAGAAAAATTTGCAAAAAAAATCAGGATTATAAAGTAATTCAAACAGAGTTAAATTAAATGTTCAAATTCCCATCCATTGGTTTCTTGACAATACCCAAGCCTATGTACAAACTCATCTTGAACATTATTTAGTACGTTTCTATCAATATTCCTAATTACCTGCCTGATTCGGGTTTTTAAGTCGTCGATGTTTTGCAGTGGATTTACATAAAATATGGATTAACCCCATAAGAAGTAATCCAAAGGAGTGAGATCGGGTGATCTCGGAGGCCATTCTATTGGTCCCAGTCTTCCAATCCAACGCCCAGGAAAACATTCGTCTAAATAACCTCGGACTTACCGAGCAAAATGAGGTGGTGCGCCATTCTGTTGAAAATACAAGGTATCGCTTGGCATTTGTGTTTGGAAAAATTTGAATGACGGCGAGAATTAGATCAAACTGAAGGAAGGATGATTAATTATGCCTGCCCACATATTCAATTTCTGTGGGTACTGAGTATGTGCCTCAGTCATCCAATGAGGATTGTTTTGAATCCAATACCTGCAGTTTTGGCGGTTAGCAATACCATTCAACCAGAAAGTTGCCTCGTCTGAGAAAAGGATTTGCCGATGAAACTGTGGTGTGGGTTGCGGTCGGAAATGGTTTCACAAAATTGGATGCGGCGATCAGGATAATCTTCGTTGAGTTCTTGTACTAAATGAATTTTGCACGGGTGATATTTCTCTTTCGTCAAAATACGCAAAACTGATCTTTGGGAAATTGCATTTTCTCCAGCAATATCTCTGCTCGAGCTATGAGGATTTTCTTGCAACTGCAATAAGATATTTAACTTAATGTCCTCGTCTATTTTCACACTACCTATTTTGGGCATATCTTTTATGTGACCAGAATTTCGAAATTTCTTGGTAATTTTGCTTACAGTGGCTTGATTGATTGGATGATCTGGATACTTGTTATTGAATATGTCACACACTTCTTGTTGTGTTCTGGCTTTGTCACCGGGTTCCAAATAAATTAGAATTTCTATCCGCTGCGTTACTGTTAGATGCTCCATCTAGTTAAGTAATTGCACTGTCCTAAATAATAAAAAATAGAAATAGTGAACAAGGTACATCAGTTTCAACTGACTTTGATGTTACCTATTTAATATTTAGTTGCTTGACGACGGCTACAATGCGTCTTTTTCTGGAGAGTTTTTTGTTCTTTACAAGAAAACATGAAACGGTGCTAAAAATTTGCAAAATAATCTGACTCGTAATTTAAATAGTGACATTTAACAAAATCATATTTTATGCAATAAAATTATGCGTTTTTAGTTAAATTATACCTAAATACCTCACCTATATTTTTTACATTCCAGTCATTGCGTCCTAACGATCAAAATAAATCACCGAACCACTTATTTCTTATGGATTTTTCTGATTTGAAGCAACTTTCTGTGAACCACACAAATCTAAGATGGAAATACAAATGTGGTTTTATTTTAAAACCAGCAGGGTAAATCTCAGGGTAATTTTTGAAAATTCTATATTCTATATTCAGACGCCATTATCTCGAAAACGGTTAAAGATAGGTATAGGTTATGTTATATAAAAAATGATCAGAATTTCATGGAGAATTGAATAAAAATTTAAAAAAGTTGATGCCTTGATGTCATAACTTTTTTTTGGGCCACCCTGTATAAATGAAAATTGCTTCAGAAAATGCGCAACTAAAAATATAATTCGACGGGTCCGAGCGATTTTTCAAATAAGGAACATCTGATTTTTAAATAAATATATTCCATACTTTTGCCGCTCATGGTATATGTTCATTTGGGCAACAGCATATTTTAATTATTTACAATTTTATTATATTGACGGTAAATTTCGTTTCGTTTTAAAAGGCCTCCAAAATGCCATGTTCAAAATCTTTTCACACAACGTTGCAGAAATATTGCTCGAAAAAACATTGCTAGATATGAACAAACAACTCTAATGCATCATTATTTTGTGGTCCTCGAATAACAAATACATAGATCGCAATCAATGAAGCCTATTTCCGGAAAACTAACCTAACAAACGACGATCATACATCTCTTTACCTACGCCAAGTAACGACTTCTAGTTGCCCCATAAATAAACTATCTTAAATGTTAATTAAACCCCAAACTGCCTGGTCACATTCTAATATTCCGCAAAGGGAATTACGTTTACGGGGAAATTTTTGTGTAATTTACGAGGTGGAATTTGCCGGAGAGCAGTTTGGCGTGCAGCGCCATCTGGCGGTTGCGGTCGTAAATACGTGTTATGAGGTCTCAGTTTCCCGGATGAGGAGCGTCTACATTTGTCACTTTAATGACACCCTGTTTAGCGGTTGAGACGGACTGCCTTTGGTAGCGAGGATTTAAGCGGTTTACTAAAAATAATAAAAAGTGGTATTACGTCCTTGGGTGTAAATAAACAAAATAATTAAACTTCTCGACGAAGTCGATTTACTAAGCAAAATAGTCTTTTTTTTGTTACAGCACATTTTTTATTTTTCCAACGTTTCAGCTTTCTGAAGCCATCGTCAAGAAAATAGCAAATATTAATTGGTTGTTCACGTTTTAAACGATGTAGAACTTTCTTCCTTGGTCGGCCTTATCTCTCAAAAATGTCGTGTCGATACATCATCCCCAAACACCGCCACATTCTCGTTACAGTCAAATTTAGTGCCATATCGCGGTTAAAAATAATACGAAACCACACATATTGGAACTATAATGTGCACAGCACACAGTATCGAGTTTCCTTTATCTATTTTTCATTTGGATTACTTCTCCATAGTCTGGCGAGGTTAGCAGACTTATCTGGTTGCCGTCAAACTTGTCACGTCGCTATATATGTGATCCTAATTCGGACTTTTGTTTGTATCCGGTGTCGACTTTCTTGTCTCCAATGTAGGTGACTCAGGGATGGACTGGCCCAAAATGTTTCTAGAGAAAACTTTTTATTTTGTGTATACACATTTTTTCTGCTATTCCTATAGGCCTATAGCTTCTTGAGAAGCATTTTTGGAGTTGTGATTCTCAGAACTGTTTCCTTATATTCGAAATTAAAATCTATTGGCAGATACTATGGGACACCTTTCCTCAAGAACACTAATAAGTAAACTGAGACTTGTAGGTATTATAATTTTTATATAGCCTTATTGTATTTATTTCTTTAATTTAATTTAAATCCTCAGTAAACTCAATTATGGATGCATAAATACTGAGGAATACAAAAACATGTGTATGTCACAAAATAAAAAAAATCATACCAATAAAGCTACGAATTATGATGGAAAAATATAGTTTTAATTGATAAAAAAACAAGAGCAAAATAATAATAATATGTATTGTGTATATATAAAATAAAAAATAATGAAATACAAACAATTAATTTATAAAAATCTATACAAAATGAATAAAAATTAGCACATGTACATAAATTTTGACAAACAAAAAAAGAACAGAAAAAAGCAAATAAAAGATCTCAACTGTGAAAGCAGTAAAATCTTTTTAATATTTGCAAAAGAATATTGCTAATGTACCATTGCAAAATATTGGCACGATTAAGTTAATGCAATTAATATTGTGGTTATATTTATATAAAAACATTACAGAGTAAATAAGTAATAAAGTTGTTCATCTCAAAGCTATCCAAATATAAGTCCTGCGAAAAAGTTCAAATAAGTCTCATCCAAAATATAATTTAGAAAGTCCCATTTGCACTTTTTCTGAAGATGTTATGTAACAATTACAATGAGGATACCAAACTACAGAGGTATACTCCAGTTAGATACGTTGACACAAATATAGATTTTTAAATGATCAGTAGACAACAAAAACTGTTGCATTAAAATTAACCGCCATATCATTAAAGAAAAGAATACAAAATAGTGGACTCAGTGTAGAACCCTGAGGCACGCCCGACATTTCATTAAATATATCAGATTTGTAACCTCGGTAAGTGGAAAACGTAGGATTTCAACAAATGTAAAAGGAATTTACTGGTACAAAAACTTCAAGCCTGCATAGTAGTACACCGCAATCTAATTTATTGAATGATTTGGAGAACCTCTTTTCTCCAAAGTTTCAGAAATGAGTTGGGTAGCATACAGGATTAGATCCATATCACAGTATATTTACCAGGCATGCTATTTAAAAACAGGATAAACACGAAAATGCTTTGATAAATCAAGAAAGAGACTTAATACGAGAAGTTGACTGAAGGTTATGAATAAATTATTTGGAAAATACAATAGCACAGTATCTTTATAATAAAGGTTAGGATATTGTCCGGATTATATCGAAAATCAAAGTACTGACGCAAAGGCTTATTCAGAATATCAATGAGATATCATTTATAGGACGTATAAACTTATGAGGCCCCAAAACTGAACCTAGCACCACCTCTAATGAAAAAACAGAAGTTTCATATCTAACCCTAACTTGTGAAAATTTTAAAGTGTCTAGATATCAGTTTTTCCTGTTTAGATTGCCTTAATATTTGGTGTTGCCGGTGCATGTCGCCGTAATAAACTGTAACAATTAAATTTGAATTAGGGTTAATGCTTTTGATTAAAATACTGGATAATAAAACGAAAAAACCGAGATTTTTCCGTACTGTTTGCTGATAGTTAATAACCAATACCAAAAAGAGTATTATCGATAAGCGCGCTCAATTAGTCGTGTTCGGGAGCTGTTCAATGGCGGCGTAGACAAGAGCTAAAGTATATTTTAAAAAACGAATTATAAGGCGGCTATTTCATTTAAAAAGAAATAATTTCAGAATAGTATTCTGGGGAAAACGTAGTTTTACCTCTAAAAAACTGATCTATTATTGTATTTTCCCAATTGGCCGCCTGTAATTAAATTTCAGTACATTCTCCCGGTCCGCCCCTGCGCGTCTCGATCAGCATTTGTTTGTTCTATGGCATTTTCCGTCCAATTCGACAGTTCTCCTTCCCGATCGGCGAGTATCAGATTATTTAAGAGTTATGGAACGTAAACAAACGACTCGCCCGATAAAATGAGTAGGTCGTGATAAACTTGTATGATCCGAGAAGTTTTTGTTTTGCCCGCGGACGGCACACAGAAAAAGATAAATCTCTTTGCGGGGCCCCCTTATTTATGATCTTTTAGATACTGGACCGACCAAATTGAATATTTTCCAATAAAACGGACGGCAGGAGACAAAAGCCCACATAAATCATACGCTCCTTGGATGGGGTTCATATTCCGGAGGCGTGGCTGTGATAACGGTTAACAGCAACACTGGGGTGCGTGAGCGTGATCAGTTTTCCGATTTTAATGTTTAGTTATGGAAGACTTACATCAACAAGTTGAATGTTTCACAAACTGTTATCTAATTTTGATTTTCCATATTGCAGTGAGAAAAACTCTCTTACATGTTGAACTAATTTTCTTTATCGGTACTTATAGGTCGTGATAATATATTTGATATCGTTTCCTTGCAACAACATCGTTTTCTCCTGACAAAAAGTAGCTCTATCCATATCAACTCTTTCTTGCTTTGAGTAGAACTGAATTGAATTGAATTGAAAATAAGGTTTCTACCAACATATTTTTAACAAACGATTACATCACTTGTAATTAGTAAGCTAATTCAACCATGCAAAATTAGCTTATATTGTTATCACAACTAAACGTATACAGCGGTACAGATATAGTAGGATCGTATTCGATGCAAAGTAGAGCAAAAAGTTGTTGGTCTTTTATCAAAGGAAAATCGTGTCATCATTTTTAGGAGGCATAAGAAAAATCAATTCAAATTTAAAATGAAATTCAATGTAAAATCTGAAATACCGCTGCATATGCACTGTGTACGAACTGGTCGGTTATACGTCAAATACTAACCTGGCGAGCTTTGCCGTCAATTAGAAAGCGCTTCCAAAAAACAAGTAAACAACAGTGGCGCGTACAGAGGTAAAATGTAGTACATATGTGGAATTTAGGAAACAGATTGGATTTATAATAAATTACATTTAAAATAAATAGTTTATGAGAATAAAGGAATTTTTGTAGGAACAATGGTGCCAGACCTGAACTGATCCCCTCGTCCCTTCATAATGTATAAAGAAATTATTCAATTTGTAAAACCCTTAAAAGCGTACTTCATTGGTTCCCTTGACAAACAATGATTTATTACTTTGCATCGAATATGATCCTACTACAGCTACAAGTGAACATGTTGTTCTGAGAAGTAACTGGGTTTTTTACCCCGCCTATTGGTGCCAGAACCGAAGGGGAAGCGTTTCGATGGTGTACATCGTAAGCATAAAGGGTCTAGCAGGATAAGATAAGGTCAGCGGCCCCAGAAAGGTATTTTGAATATGACTTGTGTGATAACATTGGCGAGATATAAATCTACCATTGACACAAATTCAGCCTCGCATCTCGCTGCTTTCTAGTGATAATTGATCAAATAGACGCTAGAGCGGGTATTTTTCAAAATTGTTTTTTTCGTTAGACAAAATATTAGTCTACATTATATATTTTTTATAGAATTTTTCTATCTTATTTACTATTAAAAATAAAATAAGAATATTTTTTTGTCAAGATTTTATTAGTTCACGCAGAGGTACAATCACAGAAAAAATATATAATGTAGCTTACTATGTCTAGTATTACTACCAAGAAGTACATAAATATGAAATGGGTGCAACACTATCAAAAGAATTAAAGCTTCTTATGACCATCTTTATCAGCGACTTTCCATTTGTGACACCATTTTCATCTGATCAAAAGAAAACTTTCTTTTCATGTCTTGTACTTGGATGTTACGTTTTTGGTTCAGCAAAAGTCACGTGTAAACCTTTAGCTGACCCTTTTGGCGTAAGGACTTACTTAATAACCTTTTGGTTTCGTTTTCACTGGCAAAATATAACAATAATTAATATACATTACTTTTTGGAATTGGACACATTAGCATACGTATCTACTTTTATCTGCGTCAAATGAATAATCATAAGAACAGAAAAACTTTGTCATTATTGAACGCACAATCAAGAGTTTCAATCAATTACCACTCACGTAACGAGAACAGGCCCTTTAACCGAGCCATGAAGCACTCCTCAGCGATACCCAAATCGCGAATTAATCCGGCATTGTAAACACTGAAAAATATTCCGCCAATCGACGGATCGGCTCTAAAAACTGACTGTCACAGCCGCAATGTAAATTTTCAGGCTCACTGAAACAATTAGCGTTTTCCGGGGTCGGTGGGTCGGTTCGTCAGTCGCTGGAATGGGCGAATTGAAAAATCGCGTTAGAAAGGCAGCAGCACTACATTCATGTCAATAGAGTGTCTGGCTTCGTTGATAAAACGCAAACAACCAGTATAATCAACTCTTGCGGATCGGGTTTTTCATCGATGTTCGTTGAATTTTCCGTAAATAATTTTTTACGCATGAGAACTTGCACGAATGTCTGTTTTGTCGGCCGGTGGACGACAAATTTTCAATTCGACGTACTGAAAAACAATTACCATAATTTAATCAAAGCAATGAACAGATAACAATCATTATTTGTTAACATCAACAGCTGTAATTAATGTAGAAATCCAGAGAACGACTCTTCGTACAGCTTTTGCTTATTTTCTTAATTGAATTTAATCATATTTCTATAATATGGAAAGTTTTACAGTAGAAAATACATTTTTTTAATAAGAGTGGCGCAAGGTTCAATTTTGGGGCCTCTTCAGTTTGGAAGGTTAAAAGTGATTACTGGGACTAGCGCCAAGCCGGCTGACCGTCCCATGCGGTGACGTCATTGCACTGTCATGGCTAAGACAAATATTCGCATTTTAAAAATCATCATATAGTTTGAAAACCGCTCAACGGATTGAGCTGAAAGTTTTAGGACCGCCTAATCGTGAGCAATACTTTGTGTATAAGAATGATTTTGAAAATTTAGTGAATCACCCCATTTTATCTTTGGTAGATATAAAAAATAGGTACCGACTCTATCTCTATCTCAATTTTAACCTAGATTCTAGTAATTCTGATTATCCCTCTTTCTAACTCTATGTAACTGGGTAAAAACCTATTTGAAATAAACGAAATTATTATTCAAACCATTCTGTTGCTTAAAAAATTAGATTCAACGGTTTAAAACAAGCCACATGTTTAATTCAGGAAATAAGAGAAAGGCAAAACTTGAGCTTCCCTTGTACAATATAGATTTTCTCACTAAATCCAGAACTCGTGACCCAGGTGACAAGGGAAATGAGCATATCGGATCCACCGTAGTGAAAAGCGAAGCACGAGGAAAAGTATTGTGTGGATGTGGGAGTTGAATTCTGAGACTGACGACGAGAATTGTCTTCGGGTTACATGAAAAGGATCAGCGAGTGGTTGATGTCTGGTTTTACCAGCCGAGTTTCTGTTTTCAATAAACGTCTGTCTCAAATCCCACCACGACGGGTTTCTGTTGTAAATTTGTGTATTATAACGTTGAAATACAAATTTAGATTTCCAGAAATGAACTGATTTGAATTAAAACCATAATTTTATAACATATTAATTATTACGCCATATTTTTCAACATATACATAGTGGAATACCACAAGGACCAAATTTTTGCCCTATTCTGCTATAACCTGTATCAATGACTTATTGGATGACGCTTTAAGCTCAACATTTTATAAATAACAATTATTAGAACCTTTTGTGGAATTAAAAAACTGCAATTATTCTATATGTTTCAAAAATACAAGCCTATGTATTGTACACTCTGGTATTTATTACTTATTTACTAAAATAAATAAATAAGTTCAATAATATCTACACACAATTTAAAGAAATAATACGATGCACAAATACACATACTAAAAAACAACAAAAAGAAACAACGATATTAATAATTAAAGCACAGCATAATTAAATCAACAACTAATTTTAAAACCGCCAACCAAATAAAATATAATTAATATAATGCTAAAAAATGATTTGTGCAGCAGTTGCAGTTTTGCAGCTGTTTTACAGATCAATTTTTTTGACTAGAACCAAATTTCAATAATTAATTTATATTAAAATGAACAGTTGCTCTACCAAATGTAACACAAGAGGGCTCATTTTTTTTGTGAAACATCATTGTATTAATATTTGCTACCGGAACTGTAAATCACACGAACTGAGAACACACTTCGATATTCGAATATAATGGTTTTTAAAATTACATAGTGGGCTGCGATAGCAACTTTGACAATCTGAGCAGTTATAAGAAAGAATAAATAATGGTTTTCATCAGATTCAAGCAACAATAACTTTCGAACAAATTACATTTGTGTGACTAAAATGCGTGCCTGTGTTCGTGCAAATGGAGGTATTTTTGAGCATTTACTCAAATAAAATCATTAAAATGATGACTAATGTTATTAATTTCTTTATTCACCATTTGTGGATCACCCTGTATGCTGTGCGAATATTAATTTGAGATCGAAATATCCTATGTCTTTGACATGTTTAGGTCTTTTCAGAATTTTTATTCGAAATCTCAACACTTCTTTTTGTGCGAAAGTAAGATAACTGCACATTTGTTTATATTAAGGGAAAGTTCCTGGAGTATGACAGACAACATTGCTTATAGTCCAGTCGACAGAGGCCGAAAAGTTACTGTTGGTGACATTTCCTTGATAACCCGGAAATAACTGCACAGGCCTATTTTAAATATTGAGTACTATAACAGGTCAATTTGCTGGCAAAGTATCTTATCGGAGAAAAAAGTTACTGGAGTATGACAGTCAACATTGCTTATAGTCTAGTCGACAGAGGCCGAAAAGTTACTGTTGGTGACATTTCCTTGATAACCCGGAAATAACTACACAGGCCTACTTTAAATATTGAGTACTATAACAGGTCAATTTGCTGGCAAAGTATCTTATCAGAGAAAAAAGTTATTAACAATTGAATTGCGAAATTTCGTTTTTTTTAGTAGTTTTCTTTAAATAACTCAGCGGGATGACTTTGTACGAAAAAATGCTTAAGATATGATTTGTTCGTAATAAAAATAGCTACAAAATGGCGGTGGTCCGATTACGAAATTTGCAATAACGAAGCCATGAGATTGAAAAAAAACGGAATAAAACGTCAATTTTTCAAAGTAGCTGTAAAAATGTCAATTATAATCAAAAAGTACAAATAAATTTGTACATCAGGTCTGGGGCTGGAAAGATATTTGCTGTATCAATAAAAATATTAAACAATAGTGGTCCCAATAGGTACACCAGATAAAATTATGCAATTTTCTTAATTTAAGAGGTAAAATATTCTGAGAAAGCTTATCAAAGGCCTTGAATATATCATCAGATCCACATCTATTTGACCACGAACGTTAAAAACTCTGTGCTAAACGCACCAAATTTGAAGATGTTGAACGGCCCTTTATAAAACAAAACTTAAAACTTTAGTAAAATCGCAGATGATACCAATGGGACGGTAGTTTTTCATTTATATCTCCACTCCTATAAATTGGACAAATACCTGAGACTATCCACATACTTGGTGTAATATTTGTGGATAGGATTATGTTAAATATTATTGTCATTGGTTCAGCTCCGTATCGGTGTTAGTTATCTACTATACCATATCATTAACTGACCCTCTATTGAATTTTATCGCATTGCACAAGCTCCTCTGACCTTTTTATCAATAAAATTTAATTCCGACGCCGTATATCAAGCGTGCCTTGAAAAGGCCCAATTGAGGTAATTAGTTAAAGTTCCTATTTCGCCGGGCTTATCTCCAATTAAGTCCCCGTGGCGCCATCTATCTAATGGGCACAATGCACGCTCCGGAATCGCCAGCGAAACAATCGCTAATCTTCGTAGTTCCGCCCTTTCATCGAGTCGACTTAATGCATCGCCGTTTGATCTCCATCGGCAGCAGTCGGAATTCGTGTTCGCCGGACTGCATCGGCAGTACATTCAATTGTTTCCGAGGATCGGACTAGCACTGTTGATTGGGGACGAGTGGAGCTACCCCAGTTGCCCCTATCGTCATTTTTCTCCTCAACACTTTTAACATTTCAGCAATTAGGATAATAACAGTAAGAAGAACTGTAATAATGATGATAATAATAATAATAAATGCACTCAGCAAAAAAAATTAAGGGAGTAGAAAAATTTCCAATTTTTTTTGTGACTTTTTAAAAGCTGTAACTTCGTGAATAATGGTCGTATCGAGAAAAAATAAGGAGTATTTTGAAGCCTGAAGATCCTAGTTTTGAAATTTTGAGATCAAAAAATTTTTAGAGAAACACGGCGCAATCAAAAGAAATGTCGAAAGAAACATTTTTTTGAAATTAAAAAAAATTTGAAATTAAAAGATTTTTTTCTACATTTGAAATATTCAATGTAAAATTGTTAAAAACAAATAAATAAGTAATTTTTAAAAAATTTGTAAAATTTGATATTTTCAAAATTTTCAATTTTTTTTTCGATATGTGACCTATACTTAACGCGAAATTATGAGAAATAAGGTAATTTTTCTTTTACGTTATTTTTCTCAAATTTAGCATTAAATACTATACTAAATACTATAAAATATCGAAAAAAAAATTTATTTTGAAAATTTAATTTTGAAAAATATATCGAATTTCACAAAATTTTTAAAAATTTATTTGGTTATTTTTTTGACAGTTTTACATTGAATATTTCAAATGTAGAAAAAAAATTTCTTCATTATTTCAAATTTATTTTTGAAAAAAAAAAAAATTTTTTTCGACTGAAATATTCAATGTGAAATGGTAAAAACAAATAAAACTGTAATTTTTAAAAAATTTGTAAAATTTGATATTTTCAGTTTTCAATTTTTTTTTTTCGAAATGTGACCAATACTTAACGCGAAATTATGAGAGAAATAAGGTAATTTTTCTTTTACGTTATTTTTCTCAAATTTCGCATTAAATACTCATAAAATATCGAAAAAAAAAAATTTATTTTGAAAATTTAATTTTGAAAAATATCGAATTTTACAAAATTTTTAAAAATTTATTTGGTTACTTTTTTGACAGTTTTACATTGAATATTTCAAATGTAGAAAAAAAATTTCTTCATAATTTCAAATTTATTTTTGAAAAAAAAAAAATTTTTTTTCGACTGAAATATTCAATGTGAAATGGTAAAAAAGATGACGCAAGAGAATTTTCTAAAATTTTGATATTTAATATTTAAAAAAATTTTTTTTTAACGCGAAATTTGTATAACGTAAAAAAAAATTTATAAAAAATTAAAGGTTTGTTATTACTCCTTAAACATCAATTAATAATGATCAAGATGAAACAATTTTTTTACGTTATTTTTCTCATAATTTTGCGTTATAAGTATTCGTCAAAAACCGAAAAAAAAAATTGTAAATTTTGGAAAAATTTCAATTTTGAAAAATATAAAAATTTTCAAAATTCTCTAGCGTCATCTTTTTTACACTTTAACACTGAATATTTCAAATGTCGAAAAAATATATTTTTTGAAATTAAATTTTTTTTTTCTACATTTGAAATATTCAATGTAAAATTGTCAAAAAAGTAACTACGTAATTTTGAAAAATTTGGTAATTTTTTCAATTTTGAATTTTTTTCGATATTTTTTAACGTGAAATTATGAGAAACAAGGTATTTTTTACGATCTTTTTCTCAAATTTAGCGTTAAATACTCATCAAATATAGAAAAAAAATTTTTTGAAAAAATTAAACAAAAAAATATTAAATATTTCAAAATTAAAAAAAATATATTTGGTTATTTTTTGCCATTTTTACATCGAACATTTCAAAAAAAAATGTCAATTTCAAATTTTCTTTTGATTAAAAAAAAATGTTTCTTGACTGAAATATTCAATGTGAAATTGTAGAAAAGATGAGAATTTTCCAAATTTTGAAATATTTAATTAAAAAAAATTTTTTTTTCAAAATTTAGAATTTTTTTTTAACGCGAAATTTGAGAAATATAACGTAAAAAAATATAAAAAATTAAAGAAAGTTTGTTATTACTCCTTACACATCAATTAATAATGATCAAGATGAAACAATTTTTTTATGTTATTTTTGTCATAATTTCTCGTTATACCTAAGTACTTATCAAAATTGTAAATTTTGGAAAAAATTCAATTTTGAAAAAAAATAAAATTTTTCAAAATTCTCTAGCGTCATCTTTGTAATTTCACTGAATATTTCAAATATCGAAAAAAAATTTTTTTAATTAAAAAAAAATTTTAAATTAAAAAATTTATTATTCTACATTTGAAATATTCAATGTAAAATTGTCATAAAAGTAACGGTAATTTTGAAAAATTTGGTAATTTTTTTCAATTCTGAATTTTTTATTCGATACCTATTTTTTAACGTGAAATTATGAGAAAAATAAGGTATTTTTTTACGTTATTTTTCTCAAATTTCGCGTTAAATACTCTTCAAAAATCGAAAAAAAATTTTTTGAGAAAAATTTAATTTTGAAAATGGAAATTTTTCAAAATTTTAAAAAATTTATTTTTCTTGACAATTTTACATTGAATATTTCAAATGTAGAAAAAAAATTTCTTTCATAATTTAATTTTTTTTTTTACTTAAATAGCCCTAGCATTGACTAAGCCAGAAAATTTTCCGAGCCCTTGGGCAGTTTTGAAAAAAAAAATTGTAAAATATTTTCCTTGCATTATTTCTTTTGATTACGCTGTGATGCTCAAAAATTTTTTTTATTTTATGATTTCAAAACTAGAATCTTTAAGGTTTAAGATGCTTTTCTTTTTTGTCGATACGACCATTATTCATGAAGTTACCGCCTTTCAAACATCACTAAATAAATTTGAAAATTTTTCTGCTCAATCAATTTTATTGCTGATTAATAATAATAAATTTTTTTCCAGCCATGTTAAAATTGTACAAAGGCTTAGAAAAACTGATACTCATTTAAAAGTAATGAAATAAAAAATTTAAAAAGTAGAACTTTTTAAGTAGGTAGTATATAGGTCAGGGGCGATTCCAGAGGTTCCCAATAAGTTTTAAAAATCTTAATTATTATTTTATGAAAACACTCCTTTCAAGTTTAATTTTCATCTTTGTATTAAACAATGCGAGTCCTTAAACTGTGGCACCACTTTGTTTAACAGCAGACCATTAATAATACACTGATACTTAATTTCCCAAAGCAGGCCCTGGAAGGCTAGGTCACGCCTTTGTCGTCATTAATTTTAATCCTAATCTTCCCGATGCCTCCTTTCTTGCGCTTGTAAGGGGCGATAAACAGGCAACCAACACTTTTTCGATCGAGAGTCGGGCGCTAAAAAAACTAGTAAAATCGGGCGATAACCGGCAAAGCATTAACGCCTCCTTGATTTCGATCTCGCCTCGTCCCTCCAAACTTTCTTTATCGTCGCCAAAAAAGTGTATTTAATATCCATAACTTTAGCGAAAAAATTCGAAAGATCCGTTAAAAATTACGTTTATTGTTCGCAGTTTAAAGCTGGCCCTCGAAAACAAGGAAAAAAGTTCTATGCTTTTACAGGCACGATGAAAGCCCTTCTCGATTGTTGTGCTACAAAATTATCGTCGAAAGTAGGGCTCAGTTTTATTTGTGCGCGAAGAGTGGAACGAAAACCGGTTTTAATTGGTAGAACTGGAAACAAATTCATTATTTACGCTTTACGTTTTACTGAAGCATGCAATTACATTTAATATACAGGGTGGCCTTCGAGATATCCCAGATACTTCTTATATGAATTCTATGATTAATTTTAAGCAAAAATAATTCTATTCGCTTTTCCCGAATTTCCAATGATTCTTGATATATCGGGGTTTGAAGGAATAGAAAAAAATGTGGTAATAAAAGTGTAATGACAGTGTTATTAATAAAAAATGAATAGCTTAAGTGTGTGATTTTAATAAGTACTTGAACTGTGTAGTTGTCAATTCCTGCTTGTCAAAATGAATTACACAAATAGTGAAATGTGTGATATAAATTTTTTTTATGGCCTTGCCAACGGTAATGCATTAGCCGTCAGGCGCCTGTATGAGCAGAAATATCCTAATCGTATAATTCCTCATCATACTATCTTCACCCGTCTTCATCAACGTCTTAGTGAAACTGGAAGTTTTCGAAAACTTACAGCAGGAAACGGGCGACACCGCACAGCAATAACCCTACAATTGGAGGAAGATGTACTTCATGAAATTGAGAACACTCCAACAAGTACCAGACAGATTGTTAGAAACTTAAATGCAAGTCGTTCTACAATTTTCAGGATTTTAAAAAATAATCTTCTATACCCTTATCACATCCAACGGGTTCAGGCACTTTTACCGACTGATTTTCCGTTAAGATTAGATTTATGTCGATGGATACGATAAAAAATTGGGGAACGTCCTCAATTTTTAGCAGAAGTACTATTCACGGATCAGGCGAATTTTTCTAGAAAAGTCATAATGAACTTCCATAATAATCCTGTATGGGCGGATGAAAACCCAATGCAATATTAGAATATTAGAAGGCCGTCATCAACACCAGTTTTCACTTAATGTATGGGTCGGAATTGTGGGAGACCACTTAATAGACCCATTTTTTTTACCACCGAGACTTACTGGAGATGTTTATCGCCGTTTTCTTGAGGATGAATTGCCCGTACTTTTGGAAAACATCCCATCGCCATTAAGGTTGCAAATGTATTTTATGCACAATGGTGCTCCACCCCATTTCAGTTTAGCTGCACGTGAATATTTGAACAATATCTACCCAAAGAGCTAGATAGGTCGAGGAGGCACTCAACCCTGGCCCTCGAGATCTCCCGACTTAAATTCGTTGGATTTTTTCCTTTGGGGTCACCTCAAACATTTGGTTTATACGACTCCAGTGCAAACCATAGACGAATTAAGAAACCGCATTGTCGCATCTTGTGAAACAATTAGACACACAGCCGGA
Source organism: Anoplophora glabripennis (assembly GCF_000390285.2). NCBI lineage: Eukaryota > Metazoa > Arthropoda > Insecta > Coleoptera > Cerambycidae > Anoplophora > Anoplophora glabripennis. Next base: position 2,508,396 of record NW_019416279.1, read on the forward strand.
ATATTTGAACGGGTTCGCCAATCAATGTGTCGCAGGATAGATGCCTGTATTAGAGTTGAAGGTACACATTTTCAACAACTGTTGTAACGCCTGTGTATGTAAAGTATTTTTCATGTCATTGCTGTTTGTTAAATATTTTTTCTTATGTTTCTGTTAATATAAATTATTTAAAAAACTATTATTTAGTGAGTTATTGTTTCTCAGCTTGTTACATTGTTTTTCCTTCAAATGTATTGTTAAAGTTGATTAGTAGAGAGCGGACAATGTGTGTCTTTAACCCGAAGAATAGGTCAAATTTTGGTAGAGATGTGTACGCGTTCAAAAATGTATTGTGTATAAACTATGCAAAATATAATGATTATGTATAGCAAATATATCGTATTATCCTCGCGAAGATTTGTACCCTTTATTTAAAATCCATAAATCATGTGAACAGGTTAAATAACGAGAAAATAATTAAGTTAATTTAGTTCTAAAGAAATGAAATGACACTCGCACCCATCTCTAGTCAATCCGTCGACATCGGTTGCGTTTATCGAATTCCTATTGGTCAGAATTCAAACTGCAGCCCTGTTATGAATGGAGCGTGAGTTGGACTATTCTATCATGTGCGTCGCCTGAGGCTATTCGTTACATTGACTCCTAATTTCCAATTAAAAGAACGACACTATTTTTAACCGAACTTTATTTAATAAATATGTAGTATACAAATTCTGATTTTCTAAATATTTTATCTAAAAATGTATGTACCGTGAAAATTTCGTGAATTATCACGTAAATTTCCGATGCATACCCGACACGCCACTGCGTCATGGATAATGTATCTAGGCTTATGAATGACATATCTATGTTCAAGGTTAAAGACACAAATTGTCCGCTCTCTGTTGATTAGTAAATAACTAAAATATTGAATTTCTATTTTTGTTTACTACTTCCCCTAAGGATGTGCATATGAAAGGATATTAATTTTTTGCTCGAAAACGAAGCAAGATATCAAAAAAGTAAAGAGACACAAAAGTTGTATTTTTAGTCGCATAATTAGAAAAACATATGACACCTAAGAAAAAGCAGTAACGTCTCATATGTTTACTTATTAATATCAACAGGAGTCCCCGGACGCCGCTGGAATAAATAAAATAAATCAAATTACGTCAGAAGCGTTTACCGTTTTTATAAACAAACATACCAAATTTCAAAAAAATCGTAATTAGGGTTCTCCAGATATTAGTAAAAAAAAAACCTTGTATTTTCTCTAAATTTCAATATCCTGTACCTCCGAAACGAAGCATTTTCGGACACAGGTTTATAGGAACTTTCTTTCTAATTTTTGGTCAAGGAAACTCCCTGAAATTTTTCGCAATATTAATGGGACACCCTGTATATTCAGTTATAGATATTATCAGTAATAATATAACAAGAGAGTGAGAATAAATTGAAAATAATTTGACAGATTTTTTGAAAACTTGTTGCCAGGCAATAGTCACGAGAGCCCGCAGGGCTCGAGTGGCTATTTCCAAATAGCAACAAGTTTGAACAAAATCTGTCAAATTATTTTCTAATTTATGGAACTCGCGAGTTATATTTGACTAGATTATTTTTTGATTCACAAATTTTTACAATAAAAAAGATCAATAAAACTATCATAAAACTATTGAAAAATTTAATTTAGTTAATTATTACAATATACGAAAATATCGTTGACACATTGTGAATATATTAAAAGAATTAACAATTTAAATTAGTACAACGAAAAACGCAATTATTAAAAATATTTCGAGTCATTATTTATAGAGGATTTGGAATTGCTTGTTATATTAAGTGTTTCCTCCTGCGTATTTTCTCTAAGATTATTTATTATATTTGAATGATGTTCTTGGTTCAATTGTAAGTATGGTTTAATCGAACTTGCAGAATTATGACCAGTGACCTTGATTAGTTCTTGTTCTCCTACACCAGCTTTTGAAAGGTTACTTATTGCACTTGATCTGGCAGAATGGTTAGTTATTTTTTAGTAACTGTGTCTAGACCTACTTTTTCTGCGGATTCTTTCATCCATTTTGAAATGGAACCATGAGTTTGCCAAGCCGGATTTGGAGTAAGAAACAAGCGTTCGGTTTTAATATTTTCTTCACGTTTATCCATTAGTTTTTCAAAAAGACGAACAGGGCAAATATCTGGGTTATTTATGTTTGGAGTCAACCATTTACTATTAGCGCACCTTTGTGCTCCACCCTGTGCAGTTTTTGTAAAGATGGGATTGTATTCAATGCGGCCAGTATTTAATCTTATTATGTCGGTCTTTTTTTTAAAATAATGAACTAAACATTTCGTAGCTTCTCCTCCCCTCCAAACTGGTTCATACGATGCAACGTGAAAAAACTTTCTTTGCAATCCACAAGGTGTATCTTCGTCCCAATAGTTAAAAATTTGCAACAATTCTGTATTAGAAAGTGCCACAGAAGTTTGTTTGTGCCTTTCAGTATGTTTTTGTAAAATTTTTCTTTTTGCATCTCTTGCATTTCGAGCATTTTTGAATTCTATATCATGGAAAGGATCAAAGGACCTGTTATACTTATTAAAGTAAAGTTCTTGAACTAATTTTGCCGTTTTATTCCACATTGTCTTTATTACTGCTTCTTTATAATCATTTCCGTCTTTTCTTTTCATGTTATAAGCCCAATCTTTCAAAATCAATGCCAGAGTAGCTGTTGTAGTAGATTGATCCAGAATATAATTTCTTTCTTTGGTGAAGGTCTTAAATTGTCTCCATATAGACTGATTACTTATTAGAGTATTTTTCGAAGTAGTTTCCACAATCTTTTTTGTTATTTCTGCATCAGAAAAGGTACTAAACCGATGATTTTCACCCATTTTATATATCACACAATTAGGTAATTATTTTGACAACTATCTGACACTTGCTACGCAAATAAAAGCCACAGTATTATTCCCGAGAATAATCACAAGAGATTTATTCCCACTATAATAATGACATAATTGGTTGAAACTTGAAACCCTTGTGACAAATAAAGAAGCATTTTATTGGTTTTAAGAAACGTCAAAAAATAATCTTTATAATGCGCTGACGGAATTGAATGAAATTTGCTACAACGTATTCACTTAATTAGGCCTTTTATTGAATGTAATATTAACCTCGTGGCTTTAACCAGTGGCGTGCTACTGAAGGTTACTTCACGAAACCTTTAATTAATGGAAAACGTGAAAATAAGTTCTCTAAGACAATCTCTATAAATTATAGTCAACAGTGCCGCAATTGTGTAAATTTTTAATAGAATCTCTTTCCTTGCAAAATTAGTATTTCACGCACATCAACACCAAACTAATAATTCTCGGAATACCTCCATATCTGACGTGGAATATTTCCTCTCCAACAAATAAATTTAATTTAAAAACTCGTTGAGGAAATTTCCCCGCCCGTCCAGTCGTACGCCCCCGCATTAACTCGGATTGGGAGGCGTCTCGGATACGCTCCGAGGAAGACGTCCGCGGAACGCCAACGACGCATTTTTTATCCCTCTATCACAGACGGATATGACAAGTCCATCACCGCTAATAGTCCCCGGTACGTGTCCGGAATGCCGAAGACTCTCGTCCTTCGCAATTTACCGCCCGGACGAATCGCGACGGGACAAACAAGTCGCCGTTGATTGTGCCCGACGCGGGAGTTAAATTTGTGTTCGCTGCTGATTAGGACATCAACCGGGGGTGTTAGTAGGTTAATATCGGCGATATGTGGCGCCAAATTGCATTACAGCGTGGTGTTCAACAAGTCGAAGGTAAATATGGGGATGAGGAAGGGTTTACGATGGTTTGGAACGTCTGAATGTGTCAATAAACGCTGCACTAGAGTGCAGTTTGGGTCCACTACGGGGGGTTTCGATAATGTTCGATAATTACACAAGCACACATACCGGATGGCTCATATTTGTTCTTACTAACAAATAAATAATACTTTTATGCATCTGTGAAAACTTTTCTGTAGCATATAAATCTTGACAGTTGTTGTTTTGTTAAAATTTTGTAAATTGTTAGTTGTAAAAGTGTATCAGGACAGCAAAATCATATGTGCAGAATGTAAAAGACCCTCACAACTCCATAAAATGTGTTTAAACTCCAACCAAAGGTCAATTTGTTGTGTAGACTTTATAATGCTTGTCGGAACGGAGTACTCTAAAACTTTCTTTCGTTTACATCTGAAAAAACGAAAAAAGGCTGTGTAAAAGGTGTTTAATAGGTTGTACTAAAGACATAGAAAGGATAGACATGCTGAGAATTAGTCTATTCATCAAAATTAAGTTGAAATTTGTAAATATAATTTTGGCATAACTTAACCTAGAAACGTGCAATTGGTGGCAAAAGATGTAGAAAAATTCAAGGAAGCTGAAAATGGAAAGTTCATGCATCATAAGTCAATCCAAAAGTCAGTATTTGCATAAATAAAATTTCAAAAATGATGATTATGGTTGCTATAGTAATTTTCATTTGTTTTCCACGTTTAATAAAACCAATATCCGGGCTCGAGGTAGCCAGTCTTTCATGTTTATATGTAGCAGTAACATCGTTAGTTGCTCCTAGAAAAATAATTGCTATCAGCTAAAATCAACAAGTCAGTCAAAATTGTATACTTATCCAGCCATCTTGGTGATCTAATGTGATAAAATTCAACAGTCAGAATGTTACATTAGTGGAAGTGACATTAGTCCGAAAAATCATTCAACAGTCTCAACACAAGCAATTGGTAAAACAACAAATTGAAATAAGGTGAATTTGCATAAATAAAAAAGTGACAAGTGGAATCTTTAAAAAATATAGTGCAGTGTAGTTTCATCTGGAGGAATTCCTGTAACAACAACATAAAGGAAACTTCGGCAATATTCGCGGCGAAACGCCAGTTCAACGAGAGAACGTCCGACCAGCGCGACTACGTATAGGAGATTTCGCAATACAGCGTGGTTACATGCGAATTTAACAACCAGTAAGAAATCTGTCATCATGAGTGTCGACACTTATTAAACAAATTTGCAAATTTGAAACACAAAGCGTTATATACTTAAATCTTTACATTAAAATTCTCACTGCATATTTATATGTAACTATGCACAATTTTAACCAATTCAACTATTGACAGTATAAACACATTTATGCACTGTTATAGTAGAAATTTAGGGGGGAATTTATTGTTCATTCATCTAGTTTAAGGATTACAACAATTGTAAATTGTAACAAAACCCATAACCTGCTAAATCTAGTAATATATTGATATTTTGTTATTTTAAATACATCTTTCATTTAAAGAAATTAGAGTAGAAATTGAATACATCAAATTTTAAATCAAAATATAAAAATACATACACTGAGAGAGTCTCATAATTAATCACAAAACAACTACATATAAAAAAAATAAAGGCGTCCACAAACAAAAACATAATATTATATATTCATGTGTATAGGTAAAAGCTCTGTTTGTTCGTTGTCGTTCACTAGGGATTAAAAACGCATTAACAACTAGGTTAATAACCGCATATTACGGTAGATCAAGATTCACTTTCGATAAACCTTTGTGGGTCCATTTTTTGTGTGTAAATATGCACTTTAATTTTTTTTAATCGCGTGATCGTATTCTACTCGTTTTCCCTTAATACTTTATTGTTAGTTGTACAGGGTAACGTCATGTCAATTTTTTGAAATTTTTCATTTTCGATACGTTTCTTTGGACCGATTAGAACATATATCTACGATATTAACTTTTAAAATTAACGTTAAGTTTCTATGAACAATCTTCACTCCTTATTGAAAATGTTAAGTTACAATGAATTCTTCAAATTATCAACATCTGTGCAGTTCACCAAAAAGCCACCGTCTTCTTTATTGCAAAACTTTCGAAACATCCTTATCTTGGTCCCTGAAAAATTTTTATTCCGTTCCTAATTATCGCTGTCCACGAAGCTACAAATAGTTGAGTTATTAAAAGGTTAAGTATTATTTTTTCATGACAATGGCATTGTTAAAGTGAGAGACTTAGAAAATAAATAAAAAATTGCTTTCATACATTTACTGTTGCTTTAAAAATGTTATTACTTAATAACTTCATATTTAAAATTCGCAATTACTCCGGGTTGTTGACTTTAGAACAGTTGACCGAGCACCCCTTACCTAATTTTAGCATATTTGTAGCGCATGTGGGAATGTACCTTTAATTTTAATAATGCGCGAGTATAACACATGGTTGGGTTTTCGCCTAAATTAGCAAAATGTATTAACACAAACAACACGCTCGCGCGGATTAAACCGCGTATCTAGATTTCAGTGGCGCGCCGCATTTTTTCGCGTAGGCGCATCCTACGTTAGCAGATAAATTGTTCGGTGCGGCTTGTACAGCTGACCATCAAATGAATAAAACCGAAATAATAAAATAACTGAAATAATAAAATTGCTTAAATTCTTAATTTATTTTAAAGGTATTCATTCATACAAAATCAATTTGTTTTCCTAAAAATTCTATCGAATAAAGTTAAAAAAATGTTCTTCGACACTATGAGGGTTGCTTTCGCTGTACAGCGAAAATAAAACCACTAACTGCACAAGATCGCGTACTTTCACTGAAAAGATCACGTGATCACGTCGGTTGACAGATCACGTCGGGGTCACCACTTGAGGGTTGCTTTCGCTGTACAGCAAGAATAAAACGCTCTCTCAACGGTAATAATAAAGTATTTTATTGAAAACGAAGTTGTATAGAAAAAAACGTGTTGACGGGGTGAGTGTTCGTTGGAGAGTCCCTGTGTGTGGAGTCGGTCGTAGGTATATGAGTAGGCATCTGGTCGCGAGCGCCAGTCCGCCGTAGACCCTTCCTGAAACGCTGGTACGTCCGACGGCGTCCTGCTGGCGCTCTTGACGTAATGCTTAAAAATGGGTCACTCTTGCGAACATGTGTACCCACACACCCCCCTGCCAGTATGGATGCCATCACGGACTGCCCGTCTCGTTTCCCGGACGTTACGTGCACGGTCACCAGAACGTTGGTGATACCAGCACTGACCACTGTCACTGTCACGGCTTCGCGATCGGTCTTGTGAATGCGATCTGGGTGTTCACGTATATGAGTACGCATCTGGTCGCCGGCGCCAGTCCGCCGTAGACCCTTCCTGAAACGCTGGTGCGTCCGACGGCGTCCTGCTGGCGCTCTTGACGTAATGCTTAAAAATGGGTCACTTGCGAACATGTGTACCCACACACCCCCCTGCTAGTATGGTTGCCATCACGGACTGCCCGTCTCGTTTCCCGGACGATACGTGCACGGTCACCAAAACGTTGGTGGTACCAGCACTGACCACTGTCACTGTCACGGCTTCGCGATCGGTCTTGCGAACGCGATCTAGGTGTTCACATATATGAGTACGCATCTGGTCGCCGGCGCCAGTTCGCCGTAGACCCTTCCTGGAACGCTGGTGCGTCCGGCGGCGTCCTGCTGACGCTCTTGACGTAATGCTTAAAAATGGGTCAATTGCGAACATGTGTACCCACAACTAGAAAATATGAAAAAGATATTTTTGTACTCCAAGATCCAAGCGAAATTTCCAATTTTAGCTCAGCTTTCTAATCCTCTCTAATCGATCTATGCATAGCCAACCCTGGCCAATGTAGAGACTCATATCCGAGGGAATCCAAACTACCCTTCATACCAGATTTGTGCCTATCGTAGGTTTAAAATAAGAGACGTATATTACTACGCATGCCGCCAATTTCCCACTCCTCTCATCCATCAGCACTATGATACTTTGTTGTTGAAGGCCTAAGTTGTACAGTTAACCTATGCTACAAGTTTAGCCTGTTTTAAAATAATAATTCCCCCTCCTAAGTTCCCCAACCGCGAAAAATCTCCCCTAGCTTCTTTAGCGCCTTTCTAAGACCTAGATCCGAGACGCTGCTCTTCTCCGAAGTGCCACGAACCCCACACACGTGATTCGTGAGGCAGAAACGTCTCGATGAAAGATGAGACGCGGCAACATTCCACCAGGTCGATACGGCACCGTTTCCAATTTGGCCCAGTACTTCTGCGACGACGGCGACGGCCCTATAATTCGGAATTACGGGCGTTTTGTTAAAAATTGTATATCGAAAGTTTCGCAGAATAAAAGTGGCTCAAAATCTGGTGATTCGTATATTGAATCCAGAAGTCGATACATACCGGCGTAAAAGCTACGGATGATGAATGTTGTCCCTATTGTATAGTCTGTGTTGTTAATGTAGCGAACTGTAAACTTCGAATGTAGGAAGGTTTGATTTGGAGTTGGTCTTGGGTTCAGGGGTGTGACAAAAGGAAAAAAAGATAATAAAGAGAATAATAGAATTAACTTTCAATAAATTGTCTATTTCAAAAACGTTTGGATACATTTGTAATAAACATCCAAACGAACTTTCGGGAAAATTGTTTGCATATTCGGAAAATTTTGAGGAATCTATTAAACCAAAAAAATTTAAATCATGTAAATTCCCAAAACGAGTAGGTACTTAATTAAGGGGAAATATATTTCGAAAATATTTCCATTTCTTCGCAACTTTTGCCCCGTTTGCTTGGCAGTCCAGTAATATTTTTCGCAAAATTAAAAATATTTTTTAATTTTTCTTCGTTTCTTAATTCAGAAAATCTTTGACTAGTGATTTTAACATGTTTAGGACAGTAGTTTAAGTCATTACGTCTTAAAAAAGGTGTTTCAAGAGATAAGAGAATATTGTGAGATAGTTTCATTATTAGCTACCTATGTAGGGATTTGATAATATAATAAGTTTAGTATCTATTAAATTACGTTAAATTTAGTCTTACTTCGTTTTGTTGTAAAAAAGTTGTTTTTCATTTACTTTACCAGATACTACCCGCGTACTATGCGACGCGTACATTAACCACAAACTGAAACACTGAAACTATAAGCAGCTTTGAACCGGCCTCAATTCCCTCCTAAATCACGTTATTTTAACCGCCTCGTATGGAGGGGGAACTGTAGCATATTGTAGGCAAGTGTGACGCGCCTACAAGCAATGGAAATTTTAAGGTGGGGACTAGTGGGGAGTAACAGTATCCAATGCCGCCCCATAGAAACGGCGGGCGGCGAGATATTCAGTATTCAAACAATTAATTTACCTAATTGTTTATATTTATTTTTTAATTTATATCAACAAAGATAATGCAATTAAATAAACTTATGACAGTGCTACAGTCTATGTTGAATGATTAGTTACTCAAAAGAGTAACTATTCGATGTCCCCTGAAGTCCGTCATCAGAAGGTACTGGCAGAATCCTAGGTTATATTTTGTGCAGTTTAGTGTTCTGCTTGAAGGTACCCTCTGGAGATGTTTCGACAGAGCAGAGGGAACCTTAACGAGCCCTTGATTAGTTCTTAATTAGTGGCTAATTAACCCTTAATTAATTCGATTAAAAAAGGGAAGAACACTTCGATCGAGTAAATGTTTAGGTAAGGGAACAACTTTGTCAAATAAATAAAATGTAAAAATCATAACAGTCCGTACGATATTTGCTGAGATTGAGTTCCAGGAAAAGAATAAGCCCATAAAGTTCTGTTATGGGTATTACTGTAACAATTTACCGTGGTAGAGGCGTGCCTTGAAATTTTCATTTGGAAAAATTGTCTTAAAATAATTTTTGAATTAATTTTTATCAGTAGATGTTTATTGGTTTGGCCTTTGGTTAAAATTTAGAAATTATTTTAGATATTGCTGGGTAATTTTTGTGTCAGCACATTATGTATATTTTTAAAAATCAATCAGGCTATAACAAACTTATGTTTTATGCAAAGGTTTTTTTAGGTAATTTAGTCGTAGCTCTCAAAGTATTTAAATATACTTTTTCCATATGTTTAATACAAATAAAATCAACTTTTCAGACTGGAGAAAGAGGCTTAAATTTACAAAATAAAATCCCACACTTCCATTTTCCTAATTTCAGCTGGCATCGCTTGAAAAAGCAGCAATTTCCATTACAGAATTAAAAATTTTTCCCTTACATCTCGAAGGTTTTCCCGACCCAGATCTGCGTTTTTCCAGCCCTCCACTCGTTTCCAAATTTCGTCCGGAGGCGCTTTTTTGCGCGGATATCGATTATACATATATTTACTTCATTTATTTATAAATCATTTTCAACACGAATCTGTCAGGCCTAATATATGGAAATTTGGGGGAGGGTTATTTTTTATACGGCGCGGTAGCGGGCTGTGCTTTTTGTCCCCTGAAAAAGGCGTAATTTTTTTAGACAATGCCTGACAGATGTACAAAGGGCCCGTCTATGTCGGACCGCTAGGATAAATTGGGTTTGGATTGGGGAAGAGTATCGCCGCGTCGGGATGTGGCCACGTTTGAAATGATTACGACTTTATTGCGGAGCGATATTTTGTCACCCGCGAGCAAAACTTATCTGCAGTATTTTGTTTAGAAAATATTTAGGTACGGTTCTACCTCACCGTTAAATACAACAGGGTTTGTTTTCATTTCTGAATAATCTCAACGTATCTATGAACCATTAACATGTTGTGTCTTTAATTAGTAACATAAAGTTCATGGTCAGGTATCAAAATTTCATTTCGAGGTCGTTTTCTTCTGCATTAGTCGTTCCACAAGGTTTCAATCTGGGCCCCATATCACTATTCTTTTTCATTAACGATCTTAATGAAGTAATCATTTCTGGTGATTTGCTAGTAAAAAATCATATACAATGTTGCTTATAAACGCTTAGTTTTCAAGATATAGGGTGTTGAAATTAAAAAAAGGAATTACATTTTTTTAATATCATCCGACTACTATGAAATTTCGTATCCGCGTTTTTTTGGGATGAGAAATTAGAATTTATTGACGATTACAAAATCGACCGTCATCATATCTCTGCGACCATTTTATGGCGCATTTACGGTATCACGGTATAGTAGATATGCTATGTGAGTACGGAGCCAAAATCCCATGTATTTTCTTATGGAGGTTCATTTCGTACATTTTTTATCAGTTTTACCCCCTCCACTCCTCCTTTTGACCCCGCCCCCCCGTTTAGATCGAGCAATCAGATTGCAGTATTCCGAACCAATCAGATTAAGGCGCGAAATTCAATTGCCCCGCAATCCGAGGGACCGGGGCTCGATCCTCACAGCCGGCATAGGTTTATTTTAAATTATTAATTCTTCGCCAACAATGACGTCATCCACTGACTAAGTTTCCCGGGCTAGAAGGCGGCTGAAGTCCTGGAGCTTAGACAGGAGGCGGCCTGATTTTGAATTTCGCGCCTTAATCTGATTGGTTCGGAATACTGCAATCTGATTGCTCGATCTAAATGGGGGGGCGGGGCCAAAAGAAGGAGAGGAGGGGGTAAAATTGGTCAAAAATTTGCAAAATGAACCTCCATAAGAAAATACATGAGATTTTGGCTCCGTACTCACATAGCCTATCTACTCGGTATATTTCACTTTGGCCTGGAAAAATCTTTTCCTCCAAATTTTCTGCTTGAAAAAGGTATACCTTGCTAATATCTCCAAAGGTCAACCGTTTTTAACAAAAAGACATTTAAATTTATAAATGCATAAAAAACATTTCTTTTAAGACAGGCTAATAATAACACATGCTGACAAAATTTTAACCAGTAACACGAATATACTTTCCCAAAGGACTTTGGTACTCTGAAATAACTAGATCGATTTCACAGGGTCTAACGACACCTACATACAGTGTACGATAATTCAATAAACAAAGAAATTTGAAACGAATTCGAGACAAAACGTCTGAATCTGGTTCGGGCTGAGGCAGTACAGTATTGGGGATCATGCTTGCAAAAAATGTAATAAAATTTCTTATTTAAAAAATTAAGTTGATGATGGTCCTGGAGAGACGAAACGTTAAAAATTGATTATGCCATTCGATAGAGAGCAAAAAGTGATCATGGGAAAGCGTTCTTCTTTTTTCAATATCACCTCAAACAAGGCTGAAATGAAACAAAAACGGATTACCAAAATTTCGTTTTTTTTTTCAAATATTTGGAAAACTAATCATGTTAGCCTTGATTATTTAGAGGCATAATGTTGGTCCCCTGATTACGTAATTTTGCCCTCATTTAAGCTACTTCGTACCTCTTACCATTTCCGTGGTGAGAAGCGAATTTGTAACAGCCAACTGACTGTATGCTGACAATTTTAAATTTGATTCTGATATCAAAGAAATCTTCTAAAACTCAATGTAAGTAAATTTAACGTAATGATTTATTCATTATTTTTTCCATCTATGACTATTTCATTTATAATATCATTAATACAGTTGAAGTATTTCAGGATTTGGGTTAATCTTGTGCAATGTATCTTCTTTGTTTGATATACACTAAGGCCTTGGGATAGATCTTTCTTGCAGCTCGTCTTGGGAAAGGCTATTCCTATATTCCACAAGGTGTTATAGATGATTAATATTGGTTACCTTAAGATGCAGCTTATCTTGTAAGCACATCCCTGTATACAGGACAGATAGGTCGTCACCGATTTACCCTTTTTCCTCATATTTAGGCATTCTTTTGATGATTCGCTCAATATTCCCAATCGTGTATATCCTCAAAGAGCAGATCGTAGGTGCTACAGTTCCTCATCCAAGTTTTCCGGCCAGCAGATCTCGTTTCTGGGTTGGTTGGTGGTGCTTGTTCTAGTTCTGGTTCTCGTAATTCTTCTCGGTCTTGTTCTTGTTCTAGTAATTGTTCTTGATCTTGCACTTACTCTTGCTTTTATTATTGTTCTGGTTCTGGTTCGTGCCTTGCCCTCATCAGCATTATCTGTATGGATTGGTTTTCTATAAACGATGTGCAGTTTGGATTTATCTTCACTTGTATAGTTTCCAAATCCTTCTATATTAGGGGCCAGATAATGAATGTGTCGTCAACTTATCTGAACCAACACTTCTGCTTTACAGTTACTGATCCTGAGACATTCTTCTCAAGGGCTTCCATGTAGATGTTTGTTAGAGCTGGGGAAAGGGTGAACTCAAAACTGCTACTTCAGTTGTTGAATTGATCTCTAAATGAAAAGACCCATTTGGTGCACGCTTTTGCCAAGGGTATCAAATTCTCATCCTTGTCTTCGATGAAGTTCTTCTAAAGCTTTTGCAATAGACACTCTAGTGAACGACAACGTCGAAGCTCACTAGGATCTCTATTAATTGATTGAGGGCATACCAAGCTCTTTTTGTATTCCCACAGAAAGAAGTCCGTTCATCCAAAAGTGTCTAAAAGCAAATCTCAAATAATGTGTCTTGCTAGAACGTGTGGATTTTCTTGATCTCAAACATCGCTATGTCTTGTGTTAAAACTCCCTTGCTTTGTAAGTATAAACAGACAGACTAATACGTCTCGTTCCACTCAAATAGCTATTAGCAACATATCCGTTTCTCAAGTACTTAGAAAGGGATCTTCTTCTAATAGTTATAACTTCGTCAATTGCAATATAAGAGTACTGTGGTGTTACCAGAGCAAATTGCATAGATTCTGTGTAAGGAAGTTTTTGTATAATTACTCTGTAAAACCACTTTTGGGTTTGGTATTTATTATGTACTTCCTTAGGTAAGTATTTATATTTTTCTGTACAGCTTAATGTATAATTATTATGTCACAATATTCTTGAGGAGTATAAGTCACTATTGTTACATCATGATCTCATTTAACAAGTCTGTAACAAAAGCCGAGACGCGTGGTAGTTTGATAATTCTCGGAACAGATGAGCCAACTAAGACAGTAAAATATTTCGGTCAACACTAATTATTGAAGAGTTAAGGGTTTTCAAGTAGGTTTAGCGTCGTCATAAAGTCGTCGAGAGACTAGTGTCTTTTGTTACCGGGAGTAGTAATTTTGCAAAGCCGTCTTTCGGAGAAGGCCTCATGAAATTTAGAAATGTTTTTGAAAAGTTGACTTAGACCAAGTCAATGAATTAAACTCACTACAAAACAAAATGGGATTGACAAGGACATACCCTTAACAAGTGACTTTCTGATCTCTCTCAATCTTAACCATTGAAAATATTTATTTTCATGGAAGTTTCTTATAAGATGTTTCTTTCGCATTGGGAAGAATCCGAGCCTGCAGCTTTCCGGCAAATTAGGAAAACGTGAAAAAGCCGCCGAAGTCTCAGAGCCAATTTTCATAAATTCCCCGCCTGCCAAGGCGCTAAACTCAAACAAAAACTTTTAAAAACGTTATTTACCCCCGACAGATAAGAGCAAACATTTTTCGATACCTAATTTTCGCATACGCTCTTCCTCTGGCCGTTCCACCGTTAATGTAAAGAGTTGAATAGGTGGCTGCGTCAATATTTAATATTTGTTTGGGTGTTACTCACATAACTAAAATTACTCCACCCCTGGCAAATATTTTCCTTTTATCTTCGCGCGCTAAATCCCAGAAAACAGAGGGCGAAATGGGAATGGATAACAACTTTTTAGAAAAATATGTGCGGTCCCTGGTGGCGTTCCCTTATAGGGTAGTTTCCGTAAAAAAATTGTCCAAACACCCCCTGACGGGATGTGTCAACATTTCTATTTTCAATTATTTTTGTTTAAGTTGCATGGACATATTTATACTAGGATTTATCTTGTTGCAATAAATAAGAAACACCGGAGTATCATATCTTCCTAAATCAAAACTTAAGGGCTATACAGGGTATTTTTAAATGAAGTAGAAAAAATGGTACTTGTGAATGTAGAGCCAAAAATAAGAGAATTGAAGTAAAAATACCTTATATGAAAGTTGCACCCCTGAGGCGATATACCCTCTTAAAGGAGGGGATTGAAATTCACATTTTAATTTTTTTCTTTAACATGATGAATGCTAGAGACACGAAACTTGGTATGAGCATCCTATTAATAAAGAGACAACTTTTCAATATTTGTTCGATCATTGGCGTATTTTATAAAGGAGTGAAACAGTCAACCCCATTGCAATATTTTATTACAAATTTTTTATATGAGGCAAATTATTTATTTAAAAATATTTATTGGGAAGACTGATTTATTGCGCAACTTTTTTACCTCTTGTAATTTTTCGATAAAACCGAAAGTTTTCTAGTAAAAAAATTAGACGCGTCATCGTTCACTAAAGGTGTAATTGCGAAAAAAAAGCGGAAAAAAGTAGGCGGATGTTATAACAAATAAATATATAATAAATAAATAACTTTACCTAATACATGTTCCATAGTCATAAGTTATCAAACATTTTTCATTAATTAATAGCAAATTATTCTTAATGTTATTATTAAATAACCAGCTTATTGACAGAAAGTGTCAATTTATTAATATGATAAATAACAATTTATTTTTTATGGCATTCGCCTTCTTCATTTTTACAAATGTTCGCAATTACCACTTTAATGAACGATGACGCATCTAATTTTTTTACTAGAAAATTATCGGTTTTATCGAAAAATTGCTAGAGATAAAAAAGTTGCGCAATAAATCAGTCTTCCCAATAAATATTTTTAAATAAATAATTTGCGTCATATAAAAAATTTCTAATAAAATATTGCAATGGGGTTGACTGTTTCACTCCTTTATAAAATACGCCAATGATCGAATAAATATTGAAAAGTTGTCTCTTTATTAGTAGGATGCTCATACCAAGTTTCGTGTCTCTCGCATTCCTCATGTTAAAGAAAAAAAATTAAAATGTGAATTGCAATCCCCTCCTTTAAGAGGGTATATCGCCTCATTTTCATATAAAGTATTTTTACTTCAATCATCTTATTTTTGGCTCTACATTCACTGGTACCATTTTTGCTACTTCATTTAAAAACACAATAATCCTTCGAAGATAAGTGAAACACGATTTTTGGTTAATTACTATACAACCTTTGAACATACGCACATTTCTGAAGAGTCATAAAGCTTTCAGGAGTTGATTTATGAAAATGATGTTACTCCTGTTTTTTGTTTATTTGGGAAAGATGAATCAGTTCTGAAAACTTGTTGCAATTTTGTTAACTAAGGTATAAAAGAAACTGACGTTTTTCTTGATAGTTCAAGAGTTTTTTTGTAAAACTGTCATTTTTAATTCATTGATAAGTCAACCAAAAATTGACTTTTTTGAAATTGAGGTTATGTATTTTACATTATAAACGTCTATATTCCGTCCGGCTTCTTTTTGGACTCTTTCAGTAGCCTCACGTATCGTACCGCAGGACGATCTCGCTTTTCCATAAACCCCGATATGCCTTCTGCTGATAACAAGGATTATTCAATTACAGCCCTTGCATACGTGCCTCGGAATTCGCTGTAATAAAGTAGAGAGGGAGTCGACCGCCGTTCTATTAAACCAATTCTCGTCCCAGAAGAATGTAATAACAAAGATAAACAGAGAAAAACGTCGTGTTCGGCAGCGCGAGGCATCCGAGCAACTCGAGACGACTGAATTAGAACAATTGGAGAGGCTGCGGACTGGTACAAAGAGGAATCTGGTTAAGCGAATGCCTCGGAGCGAATGGAGTATGAATATGGAGTTTTTGTATCATATACGGAGATGTATATGTGGGCATTTCAATACTAGAAGTATGGAGAAGTAATGTGTTTCAAACTTCGTTACTCTCCTCTTTGTGTGTTGTAAGTTAGTTTGGTTCAATGTCTCGGCTGGTACGAAAATATTGTGATGCGTAAGTGGGTCAATGACAACTTGTACCCCTTAAGAATATTGTAGCAAAATAATTACATACGTAAAGTATGAACATTTTACGCAAAAATAGCGTTTGTTCGTGCCATTATAATGCCAAAAAAATGCTAAGATAAAAATTCTCTAATATACAGGGTGTCTCAGAATAATATGTACAACGGAAGACCACAGATTCGTGGACTCAAAATAGGCAAATCTAGACTGATTCACCTATATCCGAGTACTTATTAATCGATTTTGATTATTTTTTGGGTGTGGACTTTTGTTTTCAATCTACACATTTTGGTGTTATACAGAGTGTTTTTAAAACCTACAACTCCTACAAAATTGACGTATGGTGACAATTTTCGTTCATAACTTTTTTCTCTTTCGGGCAATAATGACAACTATTTTTTATCTGATAGGTGATTCCATTTGGCAATTTTTGAACCTCTTGTACAATTTTGATTAAATGAGCGGTTTAGATACAAAAACATGTTTTAAATGTATGCTTTATCCTGCCACCCATATTTAACAAAGTACTAGTAGGCATTGATTTTGTAGGTTGACTGTAATTTCAGTCTGATCTTTAAGTCATTGTGCCTGACAATTCTTAATGTTTACGACGATAGAGTTATTTACAATGTGCCTAATTTTATTCAAATAATTAGAAAAAACAACCAAATTGATAGCATTATTATTGGCCCTGTAATTCTACCTAATAGGCTGGATGGGTAATTTTATTTAGAATTTTTGCAAAAACACTTTACCCATGTTATTGGAAGGTGTGCCGTTATTACTTAGAGCTATTAGGAAAAGTGTATGCCCAAATGGTCATGAATGATGTTACCATTCACCAAATACGTCGTGTAATAAGATTTAGCATCAATGTTAAATCCGTACGTATCTGATACTCGCATTTAAACAGTTTAGTTTCAAGAGCATATCTTTCCATTCTAATACTAGTGTAATCCTGGTACTATGATGAACATGCTATAATAGTACTAAAAGACAGCTTCATAATGTACCTATTGTTATATGTCAGTGGATATAATTATTTAATAATATACTAAAATAAAATATAAATAAACCCATTATATGGTTGTCGCGCATTGTCTTTGTCTATATTTTGGTGAAAATGATGTCTAAATGCAAAGGATTGATTACAATAATTAAAAACAATAATATATTTAGTCTCGATTAATATTTGATTAAATAAACGGATAGTTAAATTATTACTTACTTACGTATCTGTAACGTTTAATATAGGTTGTGGCAATTTATTCGTCCGATCAGTTAACCAATTCCTTTAATAACTAGTGCTATAAAAACTGACAAAAACTTCGCAAGGAAAGAAATAAATAAAATTTTATAGCACCTATTTTATATCAGCAAACTCAACTGCTCCTGCAGCTATTGTTATTATTAATTAATAAAATTAATTTGTGGTTTTAATTAATAAAATAATTTGACATACCTGATATTACAACATCTGATCAAAATTTTGTCGTAAACATATATAACATATATACTCGTATGTTTACACGACGGATCCATATCCGTCTTACTCGGTTTCTACGAACTAACACAAATGTTGTCTTGCTTCACCATAACACAAATGCTTCACCATAATACAAATGTTGTATTGCTTCACCATAAATTAAAACGATATCCATCAACTCCGAGTATACATGCAAGCCATTTTTGACACTAACTATTAAAAAACTTTTGTAAACACTATCGCAACGACGATTGTAAAATGGGATTTCAGTAATCGCAGTCGCTGAGGCCACGTGGCTCTCCACGCGCATTGGGAATGACGCTAGAGACAGTTGTCAAGCTATGTAATGGTTGAAAGTACTTCAATAATTTTTTCTCGGAAACTATGAGGATTTAATTTTTTTTTTACGATATTGACTCCATTCTCATGCCGCGTCTATTACCAAATTTTTTTGGATACGTCGTGAATCACCCTGTATAACAGAAGCCTTAGCATATATGTACCTTACTTGTAGCAAAACTGCCACAGAAGTACTGTTTTTCTATGTTCAATTTCTTATACTTATTATTTCACCAGAAACATTTTACTTGTAAATTGGTCCCCAGAGAGAGATTATTCCAATTACAGTATTTGCTTGGGTAATAAACTTATTTGCTGTAAAATATGGCCAACGGTAATTGAACTCTGGTCGACGCATGTAGCGCTTCTCTCAAATCTACGAATGTACTTGATTAGACGGCAAGTATCCCGCATGGAACATTGTTCTAGTTGGATTTATGTCTCACTGACAACAATATTAAATTTATAACGGACGAGGTTGGTTAAGTATATGTACAATAAACTGTTTGTTAACTTTGAGTTACTTGGAGCAGCAATTATTTGCAGTGCTGCAAGATAGCAGAAAGTTGCGGGGCTATCAAATGCGGAATACTACGTTAATTTAAATAACTCGTCACTAGCTAATATTACGATTTAGTCGATAGAAATCTTCAAGAATTTGTCCATAAGTTTGTCATGAATCTCATATGTCGAAAATTTAACATCAATACCTTATAGTATCTGTAAGCGATAACTTTAGTAAAAAAAATCTATAGCATAGCTATTATTGGTTCAACTTATCACTTTATGTGCGATGATGTGCAGCATATAAAGTTTCCATTAATATTAAAAAATGTGTGGTACGGGTTATCAGTCACCCGTTTTTCTTTCAAACGGCATTAGAACTTCTTTATGAAGTTATGAATAGATTTGGACCGAATCCGTTCTTTATGAAGGTTCATAAAATAACAGCGTATTACTTTGTGTAAGGCTCGGTAAGAAGGGAAAAAGAGCGTTTTTCCCATCGAAAATCGGGACATAACTCGCCTCCGCAGACGCCACTTGATATTTATAAGCTTCTTAGGTCCCGATCGCGATCGCTTACACGTTTCGCGTGAAGATGTCGCGGCTTATATATCACTCTTCTGCAGTTCGGTGCTTTCTTGATCTCGATCTAGCTCTCGCTTGCGTATCCATTCAGATATGAAAGCAGATGGAATGCAATGATCGCAAACATTTAGGGGTCTGTTTAGGAAAATTGGTGTGTATTTTAAAAAAGAGTTGAATGAAGTAATTATGCTTTATGCTATGTTTGTTTTACGTAAATAAAGAATGAAAATTAAATTACATCCAACATCCAATGGAAAGACAAAGACAGAAACTTATTCGAAAATGGATAAATTCCGCGACATAAAACTAATATAACTTATTTACGTAATAAAGCTAAGACATTATTATATGTTTCTATTAAAAATTTAATATACCTATACAGTACGGTGGCCCAAAAAAACGAATTTTTTTTTCGTGTCTCGTGAAAATATGTTAGTTTATCATGTTTTAAGAGCCCCCTCAAATAATCAGCTAAAAAAATTTTTTTTAGAGGTCGCTCAAGGTTTTTAAAAATTTCCAAAATCGACAAAAATTGATTTAAAAAAAAATTTGTCGTTATTTTATCATTTTCTAGGTCTGAAAATTTCAAATCGATATTTTAATTTCTAAAGGTCACTCATAATTATTTTAACTTTCAAAGTAGTGTATCTATATTTTCTAAGAATAAATATCAACGAACTAATATTTTTTTTATTGAATTTGACGAAAAAAATAATAGAAATAAATCACGACACTTAAATTTTTAAAAATTTAAAAATTATAAATATATGGTACTCACAGTGCTGTAGTAAATTTTGCCTCGAGAAATTTTTTAAGTGTCGTGATTTATTTCTATTTTTTTGTTCATCAAATTCAATAAAAAAAATTATTAGTTGGTTGATATTTATTTTTAGAGGTCGCTCGGAAACATTTTAGGTAGGTACACTACTTTTAAAGTTAAAATAATTATGAGTGACCTTTAGAAATTAAAATATCGATTTGAAATTTTCAGAATCAAGATTTTTTTCAACCTAGAAAATGAAAAATAACTAGAAAAAAAATTAAAAAAAATTTTATTGACGATTTTGGAAATTTTAAAAAATCTTGAGTGGGTCTCTAAAAAATTTTTTTTGAGCTGATTTTTTGAGGGGGCTCTTAAAACACGATAAACTAACACATTTTCACAAGAGACACAAAAAAAATATTCGTTTTTTTTTGGGCCACCCTAATATACAGCGAGAGAAAAGTTCTAACCACTTTTTAAGCAGGAGTACATTTCGCAGCGCTCTCTAGTGTCTATAATAAAGTGAAGTTCGGTTTCGTTGGTCTTCTCCCAGAAAACCCTTTGACTCCAAATTTTCGAAGCAATTAATTGAGACCTTTCTAAAAATTTTAAGAATTTTGAATACAAAAATTTAACTTTGACATGCTATATCTTTTTAAGCAACATCTTTCCGACTAAAGCAAGTTTGTCTCCATCACATTATTTTGTCGTCAGGAATCTACGCTTGCTCTGTGTCCCATTAATTTCGAGACACCCTATATACAGTAATACTTCCTTTAGAATATATTGGGCGTTAAAGTAAAATTTTCAAAATCGTTTTCTTAATTTCTGCCATAATTTTCGAGGTATTAACATTAAATTGGTACACCGATTATTCACTACATTATTACGGATGGTATTTATTACATTTATTAGGTTTATTAGATTTTTTACATTTATTACATTTATTACATTTATTCCATTTAGTACATTTTTATTACAATTATTACATTTATAACATTTATTAAATTTATTACATTTATTACATTTATTACATTTATTACAATTATTACATTTATTAGATTTTTTACATTTATTACATTTATTACAGTTATTAAATTTATTACATTTATTACGTTTATTGCATTTATTACATTTATTAGATTTATTAGATTTATTACATTTATTACAGTTATTATATTTATTACATTTATTACCTTGTATTACACAGGAGTTTTTGGTGATTTGTACACTTCCTAAAAACAAATAAAAAACAACCTTACTTTGAGCCCACATCCCTCCCCCCATTTTTTTGTAGCTACGCCTATTGAAGTTTTTCCAAACTTTTATGTATACGATGTCAATTATTTCATCTTAAAGAAATTTTAACACGACCTTCTAAATCTCCAAAATGTTCAATATTATTAATCTCTTCAGTATAAACAATATTGTTCATACCTGTCTGAAAAAAATCTGTAGGACTAAGATCTGAAAATCGTGGCGGCCATTGTACAGAAGCATTTTGGCCTCGTCCAACCCACTGATTGGGGAATACCTACTTGATTATTATTTACTGATGCCCATTTCAACCACTGCGCACTGTCTAGATCAATGGATATATTGTTGGTTGCAGACAGCGATTTAAATTATAAAATCTCATTTTGACAATTCTATTTTAACACCCTGTATATTTTAAAGAAAACATTTCTGTATACAAGTAAGTTCGTCTAAATCATCTTATTTTCCATCCCAGGAGTCTGTGATCACCGACTTGGCTTTCCCTTCCGTGCAATTCACATAATCGTTTTTTTTTCTATTACTGCGGCTTTTAAGGTAGATACAAAGAAAAACAATCGGTCTTTTTCACGTGTCAAATCGGGCGGCGGGCGCGATGTGTGATAAAATTGCCTTTTAACATATATTATCGCCTTCGCGAACAGGTTGAAAATTTATGGAAATTCGGCACCGCCGTCTGATTCCCCTGTCGATGTAACATGGGAATTCTTGTAGGGCGCGAGGAAATGCGAAATAGAGGAACGCGGGGCCGTCGATTGATCTCGCGAATAGAGAAAAAGGGGAAGGGGTTGTCGGCGAGCATTCCTTTCAAGGCGTGCCAACCGCTTCATCGGGGAAAGGTTACGAAAAAAAAGTAGGAAAATAAAAAAAGTAAGAATTTGGGGAAAAGATGGAACAAAGCGCTTTAAAGATCCTGCGGGTTGGCGTGTTTAAAGAAATATTGATTATCTTTTACAAACTAAGTGAAAAAGATCAGAACAGTAAACAAAATAACCTAAGCCGTCTCTGTAAATGAAAATTTTATACACAGGAAGAATATATTAAACACGGAATATTGGGACACCCTGTATATTCAATGTTATATGAACATAAAATATTTATAGAGATAGGGAAAAATGAATAGAATACAAATACGCGATTAAAAAAATTTTAAAATGCATATTTACGCTGAAAAAAAAATAATTTCAAATTTAAACCCCTTTTTGGACCGCTCCTGACCACTGACCTACATCGAGAGTGAATCTTGACCTACCGTACTGTTCGGTCACTAACCTAACTTTAATGTTCTTAACGTTTCCACTGTTTTATAATTGAATATGAGTTTTTAGTAGTACATACAGGGTGGGCCATTAGTGTGAGAAAGTAAAATAACTCCCTTGTTATTCATAATACACAAAAAAGTTTATATAAAAGTTGTACAGAATCAAAAAACGTAAAGGACAAAATTAATTTTAAACACATACGGGGATGAGTAAAAACGGGATACTTCAAATATTACATTTTTAAATGGAACACCCTGTATATTTTTAAACATGCAGATTTCTGAGAAAATTCTATATATGGCAATATAAACAGTTTAACATTTTAGTGCGGGGTTGCCAAGTTATGTAGAAAATTCTTCGAATTTTGGAAAAAACATGACCTCGAAGAAGTTGTATTTACTTTCAACTACTAACACTTTGAGAGCAAAATTGCTAAACACATTCTTTGGTATAAATAAAAAAGTACCTATCGGAGTAAGTACTACCTATCGGATATATCAAGGTGAGTATAAATTTACAAGGATAATTTATGTAACAAAAGCCGGGGCGCGCAGTCATTTGTTTATTAGTTCTCAGAACAGATGGGCAAAAAGTAAAATACTCGTCATAAATTATCGAAAGCTGAGGGCTTTCAAGTAGGTAGTCCTTCGGAGAAATTTGCCAATATTTTAATAAGTTCACTTAGACTGTCGAGGTCATGTATTAAGCGTCTGGGAGACGCCGCGTAGAACCCCATCTTTTTAATAACGCGCGAAACCGCGAGAAAGAGCGTAGAGATTCCACATTAGAATTGAATTATATTGTAAAATTGATAGTAATTCGAAAAGAGAGTATACCTAAGCAGCTGGGTTTTTTTGACGGATTTTTCCTAGCTATGTGATCGACTAATCGGTCCCGTAATTGCTACGCGGAGTCAATAAAGGAAGGCTAGGATTACTAGTAAGTCATATAATTATCGTTATAAATGTAAATTAAGTCAATTAGATAATTATTAACCTAATATAGTTATATACAGGGTGGGCAAATAAGCGAGGTAAGCGGCTGTATCTCAGAAACTAATGATCGTAGAGAGCTACGGTAAAAAATTTATTTGGGTAAAGTGGGCAAGGGAAAATGCTGGAAATTATTTTCAAGTTTCCAAGATGGCCGCCAGTGGGCGTTTCCACCATATTGAATTACATAAAGTTACGTTTCTCGCGATTTTCCCCAATGAATGTAACAAAAAAGTATTTGCGTTTTAATGTTAACTTAAAGTCGAACATTTTTTGTAAAAACAATTTTTCTCTATCTTTCGAAATAAAGTGGTGGGGGGTATTTGAATGTTGTTTGAAATAAATGCCTGTAACTTCGAAACGGCTTAATGGATTTGGATAAATTTGGTATCATTGAAAAGAGCATTTCTTGGGCTTTTAGGTTTCTCGTAATCATGACAGTTGCGACCTACACGGCCGCCGATAGAGGGCGTTATTCGATATTATAACCAAAATATTGGATTTTCTCAAAAAATTTAAATGCGATGATATGACTTTTTTTAGACTAGAAAATAGACAAATGACCAACCAATAAGCCTGCGCAAACCGCATCTTAATATCTTTTTCCTAACTCAAATTATTAAAAAAAAAACTAAACCAGGAAAATTCATATATCCCCATTTAAAAATGCATCGGTTGCTTTCGATAAGAAGGCAAGTAGTAGGCCATGGAAATAAAAGACAAACTCCTCTCTAAAATATTCACAAGAAATGTCAGTTTATTTAGTGCTGTGATTTTAAGTCGCACGTTTTCGTATTTATAAGCGATTTTCCTTTTAAATAAAGTTGTGGTCCTGAAAAGGACCGATTTTGAAAAAAGATTAATGCCTTCTGTGTTCAAATTGCCTTCCGTCATATTCCACACATTGTTCCAGTCTTTCTTGAGTCGACAGAACCGCAGCCTCGATTTCTACCGCTGATAGTTGACGAATTGAGTTTCGAATTCTGTTTTCCATATCCATTCGTGTTGTTGGTGGAGTTTGAAAAACAATGTCTTTTAAGCGTCCCCACAAGTAAAAATCAAGACATGTCAAGTCCGGAGATCTTGCCGGCCAAGGAAATAGGCTTCCCCTTCCTATCCAGCGTTCTCGAAAGGTCCCGTTAATATGGTTTCGGACATTAATTGAATAATGTGCCGGACAACCATCTAATTGCAGAAACATAGTTCTCCTAGTTTCGAGTGGCACATCTTCCAACAAAATTGGCAAGTCGTTGATCAAAAACTCTAAGAAGCGGTTACCAGTTAAAGCTTGATCAAAAAAATAAGGTCCAATAATTCTGTCCCCAATGATACCGCACCACACATTTAGGCTCCAGCGTCCCTGGTGCTGCACTTCTCTTAACCAATGCGGATTTTCAGCGGACCAATAATGCATATTATGACGGTTTACTCTACCATCACTACTAAAGGTAGCCTCGTCGGTCCAGAGAATTTCCGTTAAGAAATTTCTGTTTTCCTCAAGCATGCCTAGCATCCATTGACAATAATTTAATCTATTATCGAAATCTTGTTCATTTAGCGCCTGGTGCAAAACTATGTGGTAAGGATGTAATCTAAAAGTAAAAAACAACATATGCGTAAAAATAATATAATCAGAATAACACTGAATTGTGTATTTGAGAGTATGTGCTAAGATACTTGGAATAAGATAAAATTATTTACCTATAATCTTTCAAAATATTTCTAACAGTTGTTCGTGCTATTCCCAAGTCTAGAGACAATGTTCTAGTTCCTACATGTCTATCAAATTCTATGTAAGCCAAGACATTGATAATGTTTTCTTCGGTCCTTCCATTGCGACGCCTGCGACGTTTAGGACGACGAAAACTTCCAGTATCGCGTAATCGCTGTACCAAGCGCGGAAACATTCTTCTCCCGTAATGACGGCGATCTGGATACCGTGCCGCGTACTGTCTTGCAGCTATAGCTGCATTTTGAAAACACTCGAAATAAATCGCAATCATGTCAACGGCTTCATTATTTGTGAGAGGCATTTTGATTAAAAAGTACTCAAATTATACGCAATCAACAATATTAGGCTGCGTGTGACAAAAGTTTGACGTTACTTGGCAATATTTTTGTTAGGCGATTGTCGTGTCCATGGCCTACTACTTGCCTTCTTATCGAAAGCAACCGATGCATTTTTAAATGGGGATATATGAATTTTCCTGGTTTAGTATTTTTTTAAATAATTTGAGTTAGGAAAAAGATATTAAGATGCGGTTTGCGCAGGCTTATTGGTTGGTCATTTGTCTATTTTCTAGTCTAAAAAAAGTCATATCATCGCATTTAAATTTTTTGAGAAAATCCAATATTTTGGTTATAATATCGAATAACGCCCTCTATCGGCGGCCGTGTAGGTCGCAACTGTCATGATTACGAGAAACCTAAAAGCCCAAGAAATGCTCTTTTCAATGATACCAAATTTATCCAAATCCATTAAGCCGTTTCGAAGTTACAGGCATTTATTTAAAACAACATTCAAATACCCCCCACCACTTTATTTCGAAAGATAGAGAAAAATTGTTTTTACAAAAAATATTCGACTTTAAGTTAACATTAAAACGCAAATACTTTTTTGTTACATTCATTGGGGAAAATCGCGAGAAACGTAACTTTATGTAATTCAAGATGGTGGAAACGCCCACTGGCGGCCATCTTGGAAACTTGAAAATAATTTCCAGCATTTTCCCTTGCCCACTTTACCTATAAAATTTTTTACCGTAGCTCTCTACGATCACTAGTTTCTGAGATACAGCCGCTTACCTCGCTTATTTGCCCACCCTGTACAAGCGTCACGATATTCAGGTCCCCGCCAATAAGATGAGAACCGAAACTTCTAGACCCAAGAAATGGGCGTGGTCAAAGCGAATTGTGGAATTCAGGAAGGATCTCGAAAAAGTCAGTTCGTCCTTAGGTTTCACATTGAGCAGACTAATTATTAACTTTAGAGTCTCGGGCTAATTAATTAATTTTGATAGTTTTTCCAAATTTTGTATGAAGCGCGCATTCCCTGAATCTCGGTACGCTGTCGCGTTTGAATCAATTAATTAATAAGGTCGTCGAGCCGTTGCGTTGTTATTTTGTTTGTTTGTTTTGTTTATTGTTAATAAAAACCCTACCTGGAAGTTTTGTGTTTCCTTTTGTTTCTCCAACTTCAGTGCTACCCTATATAGCCAGCCACTGGATTACATTCCACGTAAGCAATGGAAGGGTATGTGACTGAAATGCATTTTCTGAACATACAACATTTCTAAGTTCCCACGTGTCAATTAAAGTATATCTAATGATAATAAACTCCCTCTCGAAAATTAAATAGTAACTCTTTCGAGAATTAAATAGTAACTCTTTCGAGCATTAAATAGATAATTAATTAAAGGTAGATAATTAAAGAAATAACCCCTCAGGTTACATTTAGTTTTAACCAAATTCGACATATCTATGTTCTGTCTGGTTTTCTACATATAATAAATTTTGGAAACCTCGAAAATGTTACGCTCATGGAGTCGCATTCCTCGCACACCTTAGCTATCGCATAGATTTACATGTTGAGAATGAGTCACTGCTTATTATTTTGGACACTGAAGTCAGTGGCGGCTCGTGATATTGTGAATAGGTGATGCCCGTGGCTTTTTTAGTAGGCAGGCCATAAAAAACCCACAGGCAAAATTTTTTTAATTTTCAAGGTCAAACGACTAAATGAATCTGAAATTTTTAGTTGCATTTACAATTATTATCGAAAAACTGATGTTCACGAAAAAGATTTTCATTCAGATTTTATAAAAAATAGAAATATTTACGCAACTATTTGGTTATTTCATTTATTTGCTCTCAAATAATAAATACGAATAAAATTCCACGTCATTTTTTATTACATTATTCGCTAATAGCCTTACTATAACCGTAAATTAAAAAATTATGTTATTAATAATAATATCAGAACTTTAAAAGCATTTAAGGTAGCCAGCCAACTTATCTATTTACATATAAAACAACGCCGCCAGTTTTTCATTTGTCTTCACTTTTAACAAGATATTTTAAAAACATAGTGAATATTTTTATAAGACGGGTTTATTCGTCCATTTTTTAAATTTGCAAAACTTATAATATCATCATAAAATTGGCACTAAGACTTTGCAATAGTTCTTTTTCTGTCGTCATCACTGATAAGTTCTTTAAGCGCTTTTGTGTCATCGTATTTCTAAGTCTTAATGCGCTTAAGACACAAAAAGTTTCTTTCTACCGAGACATTTGTTGCAGGAATTGTTAAAACTGGGCAAAACAATTTGTATGTTTCCGAATATACCATTTTAAATACCTTGTATAATATTTCCATCGTTTTTTTTGAAATTCTAAATTACAAAATTGTTCATCTCTGTACAAAATATTAAGTTTATTTTTCTACAACTGCAACTTTTGTATTTCACATTTTTTATAACTTTAAAGACAAAATAGTTAATGGGGGGGGGGGTCAAAATGAAGTGAATCACCCTGACCTTTAATACTGTAATAGCCATTTTACTAAAAGAAAATAAATAAACAACTCTTAGTCAATAGGCTCTTTTAGTGTGACGTCACATATTTAGGCAACCTGCAACAAATTGTAATTATTGAAATTGTACAGACCGAATCTGACCCTTGTGTACTATTTACGTAGATACTATAAAAATGAACAACTTCAAATTAATTTATTTTTACAAGAATTTGGAAGTATTTAAGAACAACTAACACGTGATTCGTAAAATAGATACACTAATGTGTAATACAAATACAAAAATATAAAAGAAATATTCCTAAATTGAAATAAAGAAAAAATTTAACATTAGCCGTGTTATTCCTAATGCGCATGCTCGGAAAGAATAGCCACATATGCAGGTGAGCTCTTGTTGATATGTTATNTTATTACATTTATTACGTTTATTGCATTTATTACATTTATTAGATTTATTAGATTTATTACATTTATTACAGTTATTATATTTATTACATTTATTACCTTGTATTACACAGGAGTTTTTGGTGATTTGTACACTTCCTAAAAACAAATAAAAAACAACCTTACTTTGAGCCCACATCCCTCCCCCCATTTTTTTGTAGCTACGCCTATTGAAGTTTTTCCAAACTTTTATGTATACGATGTCAATTATTTCATCTTAAAGAAATTTTAACACGACCTTCTAAATCTCCAAAATGTTCAATATTATTAATCTCTTCAGTATAAACAATATTGTTCATACCTGTCTGAAAAAAATCTGTAGGACTAAGATCTGAAAATCGTGGCGGCCATTGTACAGAAGCATTTTGGCCTCGTCCAACCCACTGATTGGGGAATACCTACTTGATTATTATTTACTGATGCCCATTTCAACCACTGCGCACTGTCTAGATCAATGGATATATTGTTGGTTGCAGACAGCGATTTAAATTATAAAATCTCATTTTGACAATTCTATTTTAACACCCTGTATATTTTAAAGAAAACATTTCTGTATACAAGTAAGTTCGTCTAAATCATCTTATTTTCCATCCCAGGAGTCTGTGATCACCGACTTGGCTTTCCCTTCCGTGCAATTCACATAATCGTTTTTTTTTCTATTACTGCGGCTTTTAAGGTAGATACAAAGAAAAACAATCGGTCTTTTTCACGTGTCAAATCGGGCGGCGGGCGCGATGTGTGATAAAATTGCCTTTTAACATATATTATCGCCTTCGCGAACAGGTTGAAAATTTATGGAAATTCGGCACCGCCGTCTGATTCCCCTGTCGATGTAACATGGGAATTCTTGTAGGGCGCGAGGAAATGCGAAATAGAGGAACGCGGGGCCGTCGATTGATCTCGCGAATAGAGAAAAAGGGGAAGGGGTTGTCGGCGAGCATTCCTTTCAAGGCGTGCCAACCGCTTCATCGGGGAAAGGTTACGAAAAAAAAGTAGGAAAATAAAAAAAGTAAGAATTTGGGGAAAAGATGGAACAAAGCGCTTTAAAGATCCTGCGGGTTGGCGTGTTTAAAGAAATATTGATTATCTTTTACAAACTAAGTGAAAAAGATCAGAACAGTAAACAAAATAACCTAAGCCGTCTCTGTAAATGAAAATTTTATACACAGGAAGAATATATTAAACACGGAATATTGGGACACCCTGTATATTCAATGTTATATGAACATAAAATATTTATAGAGATAGGGAAAAATGAATAGAATACAAATACGCGATTAAAAAAATTTTAAAATGCATATTTACGCTGAAAAAAAAATAATTTCAAATTTAAACCCCTTTTTGGACCGCTCCTGACCACTGACCTACATCGAGAGTGAATCTTGACCTACCGTACTGTTCGGTCACTAACCTAACTTTAATGTTCTTAACGTTTCCACTGTTTTATAATTGAATATGAGTTTTTAGTAGTACATACAGGGTGGGCCATTAGTGTGAGAAAGTAAAATAACTCCCTTGTTATTCATAATACACAAAAAAGTTTATATAAAAGTTGTACAGAATCAAAAAACGTAAAGGACAAAATTAATTTTAAACACATACGGGGATGAGTAAAAACGGGATACTTCAAATATTACATTTTTAAATGGAACACCCTGTATATTTTTAAACATGCAGATTTCTGAGAAAATTCTATATATGGCAATATAAACAGTTTAACATTTTAGTGCGGGGTTGCCAAGTTATGTAGAAAATTCTTCGAATTTTGGAAAAAACATGACCTCGAAGAAGTTGTATTTACTTTCAACTACTAACACTTTGAGAGCAAAATTGCTAAACACATTCTTTGGTATAAATAAAAAAGTACCTATCGGAGTAAGTACTACCTATCGGATATATCAAGGTGAGTATAAATTTACAAGGATAATTTATGTAACAAAAGCCGGGGCGCGCAGTCATTTGTTTATTAGTTCTCAGAACAGATGGGCAAAAAGTAAAATACTCGTCATAAATTATCGAAAGCTGAGGGCTTTCAAGTAGGTAGTCCTTCGGAGAAATTTGCCAATATTTTAATAAGTTCACTTAGACTGTCGAGGTCATGTATTAAGCGTCTGGGAGACGCCGCGTAGAACCCCATCTTTTTAATAACGCGCGAAACCGCGAGAAAGAGCGTAGAGATTCCACATTAGAATTGAATTATATTGTAAAATTGATAGTAATTCGAAAAGAGAGTATACCTAAGCAGCTGGGTTTTTTTGACGGATTTTTCCTAGCTATGTGATCGACTAATCGGTCCCGTAATTGCTACGCGGAGTCAATAAAGGAAGGCTAGGATTACTAGTAAGTCATATAATTATCGTTATAAATGTAAATTAAGTCAATTAGATAATTATTAACCTAATATAGTTATATACAGGGTGGGCAAATAAGCGAGGTAAGCGGCTGTATCTCAGAAACTAATGATCGTAGAGAGCTACGGTAAAAAATTTATTTGGGTAAAGTGGGCAAGGGAAAATGCTGGAAATTATTTTCAAGTTTCCAAGATGGCCGCCAGTGGGCGTTTCCACCATATTGAATTACATAAAGTTACGTTTCTCGCGATTTTCCCCAATGAATGTAACAAAAAAGTATTTGCGTTTTAATGTTAACTTAAAGTCGAACATTTTTTGTAAAAACAATTTTTCTCTATCTTTCGAAATAAAGTGGTGGGGGGTATTTGAATGTTGTTTGAAATAAATGCCTGTAACTTCGAAACGGCTTAATGGATTTGGATAAATTTGGTATCATTGAAAAGAGCATTTCTTGGGCTTTTAGGTTTCTCGTAATCATGACAGTTGCGACCTACACGGCCGCCGATAGAGGGCGTTATTCGATATTATAACCAAAATATTGGATTTTCTCAAAAAATTTAAATGCGATGATATGACTTTTTTTAGACTAGAAAATAGACAAATGACCAACCAATAAGCCTGCGCAAACCGCATCTTAATATCTTTTTCCTAACTCAAATTATTAAAAAAAAA
>NW_019416279.1:2543019-2605829 GCF_000390285.2 Anoplophora glabripennis
TATATATAAAAAAGTTAGTATTTTCGTAGATTTCAGTACCTAAAACCTTGATGGTTTGATCGTTTTTTGCACCTGTTTATTCGTTTTACTGCGGCGTCTTTGAAAATACTCAGGTGGCATGACATAACATTCCTATTATTTGATAAGCTTTAGATTATTCAGTTATTAAATGTTTGAAATTATTTGCTTTGCGGAAAACACTATTTAAAGAATATGGGGCCCTTAAGCTATGATAGATTAGTTTAGACAAATATATTAGATGTATTTTTCATAATGAGTATGTTTGAGATGATCTCAAGGTAATCAGATTTCCTTCATAGTTTAATAAACATGATTTAGAATATTTTATGTTTCTTGTGTCATTAATGTACGACGATAAGTATTTTGACCAAAACAATTATGAAAAGTACATGTGAGCATATAAAATTCATTCGACTTTTTTTGTAATTCTACAAACTCCATTGTTAATGTCTCTTTTTCGTTTCAGATGCTGAAAGTAAGCTACAGCATAGTACTACTTTTTATAAATGTGTACAACTAAATAATTTAGACATTCACACACTGCAATGATTTATAATTTTAATACCAAAAATCCACTTGATAGTAATATATTAGTTCAGTTATAACTTTGTTGTTGTTTTATTTTCCTTTCTTTTTGAATATTGAAAAGTATGCTTTTAATGTTGTTACGTCTGTTAGACTTATTACATAAAATATTAGTCTTTTGACTAAGCCCACAGTAGTGTAAAAAATAAGTGAAACATGTTTTCCTAATGTAATTCTTGTTAATACAAATAATACTGTACAGGATCCAAGAAACTGATGTTTTTGAGATAGAGATAATAATGGCGATGAATGAAACATCAGTCCCTGAAAAGTTAACATGTACGCATTATTAAATGCTACGTCAGTAGCTAAGAAGTGTACGCAATGCAAATAACAGATCTGTTCTTTCGATTCCTGTTAACTAAAAAATAAGGAATATATTGAAAAAATACGTATACTTTCAGATGCCCTCCGGACAGATTCCGGCGATTCTATTTGGTGTTACCGTGGAACATCATTATCCCTTACTGCAGTGGCGGCTCGTGATATTGTGAATAGGTGATGCCCGTGGCTTTTTTAGTAGGCAGGCCATAAAAAACCCACAGGCAAAATTTTTTTAATTTTCAAGGTCAAACGACTAAATGAATCTGAAATTTTTAGTTGCATTTACAATTATTATCGAAAAACTGATGTTCACGAAAAAGATTTTCATTCAGATTTTATAAAAAATAGAAATATTTACGCAACTATTTGGTTATTTCATTTATTTGCTCTCAAATAATAAATACGAATAAAATTCCACGTCATTTTTTATTACATTATTCGCTAATAGCCCTACTATAACCATAAATTAAAAAAATATATTATTATTATATTATTAATATTATCAAACAATAAAAATTTTATTTACGATAAAATTAAGTAATAAAGAAGAAAAAACAAAATGATATATTTGCCTTATAATTAAAAAAATTTTTCCTACTTGGTTTAAGAATATAGAAAATATGAAAAACCAAAAACAAATTTTCATAAGGAAGACATGAAACATATCTATTTACACATCCGCCAGCTTTTCGTTTGCCTCCACCTTTAACGAAATATTTAATAAACTTTCAATTTTTATAAAATAGGTATATTCGTCGGTCTTTTAAATTTGAAAATTTACTTATGTCTTCATAAAATTGGGGATCGGCACTAAGACTTTGCAATAATTCTCTTTCTATCGCTATTACTGATAAGATGTTTAACCGCTCATGTCTTAAGTCTTAATGCGATTAAGATACGAAAAAATTCTTTCTACCGAGACTCTCGTTGCGGGAATTGTTAAAACTGGGCAAAACAATTCGTATGTTTCCGTAAACACCATTTTAAATTCCTTGTAGGTATAATATTTCTACCGTTTTTTGAACTTCTAAATTACGAAATTGTTCGTCTTTGTACAAAATATTAAGTTCGTTTTTCAACTTATCTATTTCAAAAAAGTTTGGATACGTTTGTAATAAATACTCAAACGATTTTTTGGGAAATTTTGAGGAATCTACTAAACTAAAGCAAGAAAATTTAAATAATGTGAACTCCAAAAACAGATAGGTACTTAATTCAAGGAAAATGCAATCTATAATTTTGTAGTACAGCTCCAAAATATTTCTAATTCGTCGCAACTTTTGCCCCGTTTACTTGGTAGTCCAGTGCCTACGATTCTGCGCGATACATACCGTATAGCCGGAGCTATTTCATACGAGCACATTATTTTTCTCTCGATATATCGATTCCTTCCACGCCACTGGCCAATCTAGCTACCTGAGCCTCGCGGTGTGCGGCAGAAATTGCCGCCCTTATCTCCGCCAGCGGAATCCGGAACACACTCTTGACAATTTAAATTCAATTAAAGTTCAATCACACAGAAACATCAAATAAAAAAATATATCCCGGCGAGAGCGAGGAATCCACAGCCGAGGGGTTTTATTAGCCTCCCGCTTGCATCCGGGCTTCTAGACTGAAGATTTCAGTTAAGAGATTTCGGTTTTTTACTCGGAACCGGACCGGCTACGGCTTTTTTGATTAATATGATCTGGAGGGGCAGGTATTGGTCTCCAGATAAAAAGTACTAACAGCAGTGGCTCGTGAAGATGTACCTTTTGGCTTTAAAAACACATGCCATAAGTTTGTGAGTCGCAGAAACTGCTTTTTTAGCCATTTTTTCAAAATTTTCATACCTCGCCGCTGGACAGGCTAGGGTAACTCAAATAATGCGGAATGCAGAAGTTTTGTTGTTTAATATTACACATAAATTTAACAATGAAGACACACAAACACACCGTAACGTTAATGATGCAATTAAATAGCCAAATTTTATTTAGGTTCAAGTAAAAACTAATATTTCTCATAGAAAGTCGTGAAATAGTCTACGGCATTACAAATATGTATATCGAAAACCGATAAACGTCCATTCTTGTTCTGTCGAATTACCGTTAGCCGTTTGTTTTTTGCCTGCCTAGCGCCTTGTTGTCATATCACATCAGATGTATTGAAGCAGTACACCTAATAATCTAACGCATGTTTGTGTGTATACCAATATTAGATAATACTTAATGCTTTATGAAAAATACGAAATTTGTTTTCTTATTCGGACGCGTTTCATCCGCAACGACTCCAAAAAAATAAAATGGAATAAAATGTCGCAAATTCATGCGAAAGCAATCTACTTTATAAAATTATTTTCCATTACAGTTCTCTGCCATTCCATTAATTTCTTATAATTGGTTTAAAACGGTAACAATAGACAACAGTGATAACCAATCTACGAGTTGCATAGCGACGACGTAAACTATTTAAAAAATATAATAATTTCATATTTTATATTATAATTCAGGTACTGTTACTACTAAAAAACTAACACTCACATAAAGTGCGCTCTGTAATAATGACCGTAAAAGAGTAAAACAGTACAAGGGCTCTAGAAAAATGTTGATGGCATTTATTTTCGGAATTTATAATAGGTGAGTATAGAAAAAAAATAAATTGTTTAGTAATGTTAATGCACACAACAAAAAAATAATACGATACACATAGTAAAAGAAAAGAAGGAACAGTTACAGTAAAACAGCATTGTTAAACAAAAAAAACTAATTGTAACACTGTTAATCAAATAAAATATCACAGAAAAAGGAGATAAATATGAAACATAGTTTAAAAAATAAAATGCTGAGAAATATGTCTAAGATGTTGAACTGAATTTATAATTGTATATTATTATATTATCATTACACTAAGCTTTTGATAAACCATTACTAGCATCACTATGTATATAAAGTCATATTCATATTTAATTACTGGCATCACTCTGTGTATCAAGAGTCATATCTATTATAATTTTAATATTTATTTTTAATTTTTATTTTGTAATTTGTGTGTGATTTATTTTAGTGTATTTTGTTTATTATGTATTTGTTATGTAGTACAGTATATAGTTTTTGTAATGTGTAATGATTAAATATTCGTTTGGGCGTCTTTTGTTGTGTAGAATGTTATTTGTGTGTTTTGAAATCAAATTTTTCATTGGATGCAGGTTCTCATAATAAAATTTACTAATTACAATGACAAATTTGAACGAATTGTACTTTCTTACCTTGGTTTTGCTAATCTCTCCTCCAGCAGCTTTACCTTGCATGAATAATGTTAACAGTGTACATTTTATTTCAGTGTAGATAGGAATGTCTAGTTATCAATGCTACACTGTCCCTTAAAAAAAACACTTATTCAAAATACCAACATGAGTTCTTACCTCAGAGAAGCGGTCCAATATTATTTAAATTTACTTTTTTGATTTGAGTAAGAAGCAAGAATGAAAGCAAAATTTTAACGATTTTCACAATATGACATTTATTAATTTTTCATCTTTGAATTCCGAACAATATTTTAAGAAACACAGAAACTAGATTTTTTTATGGACTTTAACATGACTTAATAACTGATACATTTCTTAACTCTACCTAACATGATTTGGAAAATGTTTGGTTAACCAATTAGTACTGTTTTAAAAGTTTTACGAAACAAATTAACTTATATTAAGAACATAGAAACTAAACTAATCCTTAAACTATGAAATATTCAGAAATATCATTTTAATTTTTATCCACTGACATTGTCTATGGTTTGAAATGAAGTTTTCAATTTCACAAAATGTTTTTTTACTTCGAATTCACAACACTTTAATTTATGTTTTGGAGAATATGCTTAGGCAACTGGACTTACGTTTTTGATAATCTCTGCATTGGAACATTCCAATCGTCACTCTAACCTCACTTTTAGTCGTGGTTTCACAGCTGTACTCGTCTCTTGAAAAAGGTTTCTGTTTGTGAGTTGGTTGTTCCCTCGTTTTCTACGATGTTATTCGGGAGCTACGGGATAAAATGCACCCCTCACCTGTGTCTGGGACCAACTTCCTTCCCTTCTAGCTTGTTGACTTCTCACGATGCTCTCTTGTTTTCCGTTACAAGGTAAATTTTCTGATTTGTCCTTTTCTTATTGGTCACTTGTATCCATGATGTTGTTTTCTAACTGCGCACTCTCTCCAACATACTGCGAAGTAATTTTATTTTAATTACATTACGGCGTAATTTGTATTTTGTAACTGCGTAGTAAAATTTTATACATCTTAAACTAATTTACAAGAAAATTTTATATGACATTCTACATGACAATTTTTATAATAAGTTTCTAGCCTATATGTTTTCTGATGCTATATTTGAATTTTCTTTTGTACTAATTTATTTAACGTTTATTTAATTGGAAATTGTTAAATTGGCCCTTCTTGTGGCATTTTTCTTTTACCTTCATGATTCCACTTCGAACATAAACTTTATTTTCTTGACATGCTTCTCGTTTAAAATGTATTAGTTAAATTTTGAATGACAATATTTTAATTTTTATATGAAATAACTATGAAATGAGATTTTTATTTTACTTTAAAAGTAATTTATGTCTTTCTTACAGTATACATTATAATTTCATGAATTTTTCTCTGCTATTACTCGGTGTCGTGTCTTGAGATACAGTGTGTTCATTTCACTATATTAAAAAATCACGATGATTGGATGTTCCCATAAATCTGTCTCGAAAGTAGAGTTTTAATTTCAAGGGGTAATATGTGACATAAAAATAATGAGGTTCACAAAAAAAAAAGTCTAATAAAAGTTTACAGAAGTATTTAGATTTAATGATAATGAAATTTTTTACGTCAGTTTTGTAATTATTAATCATACATTCGTACTACCGCGCGGAAATAAATCGGTACTTGCTGTCACTTGTAATGTTGTCGCTTTTTGACGTTTTAATAATCGCTTTTGTTCTGGCCTGAATTTTTGGTAAGTTGGTGTTAATTTAGGTGTGTTGTAAGCTTATTCTGGATATTACTGCTGATGTTTCAACAAACTTTTCGAGTAGTTTTTAGTGAGAGTAGTGATAAATATTTTGCCCTAGTCGTACACAAAACAATAATAACATAGGTCAACATTTAGTAAGAGAGTGGCAGAAAAATAGACAGATATAAACAGTTAGTCATTTAGTTAGACAGGAATGTCAGGTAAATGAACAGAAAGAAAATACAGGCGGACATTATATATATGTAACCGTAACCGACCTAAACAGAGTCCGTTTTTTTTTTCAAACTAAATGTTGACCTATGTAATTAATTTTGTCTTTCATTTAGGATTTTATGATTTATAGACCTCCTGATTCGATTGCTGATACAAACAAACAACTCATCAAAGACTGCTGTTAAAACTTTAGGATTATGTGGCAAGCTTCTATTATAGATTAAAGCATACCCTTATGAGAGGTCGTTTCAAGGTTCAAGGTGTAAGTTCCCTTGGTAAATCTAATATTACTACAAGTGGAATTCCACACGGAACCTTGCTGGACCCGATTAATATATATCAGTGACTTGTGAGAAAGTGTTCGATCCCAAGTTTATGTAAATGCTGATCTGCTGATAAAAAACCTTCTCAAGTGTCCCATGCGAAAGACTAATCCCTTATTTTTTAAATAACACATAACTATCATCAATTGATTCCCAGACAGACTCAGGTCTATCTTTGTTAGGTCCTCTCATGTATCTAGTACTTTAAATAAAGACAATTTTATGTTATATTTACTTTATGAACATTATTTGCAGCCTCTGATCTCCTTGACTATTGGAAAGAGTACAATATAGTACAACCCGTGATCTTTTTTATGGCTGAAGTTTCACCTCCTTAAAACTCTTCAAGATAGGCTACTCTGAAGTGATATGATACAAATCGCTCACTATTTTCCTTCCCCCTCATCGATGGTTGATCAACTATCAACTATGAGAGCCGTTTTCAAGGACACGCTTTCAAAGATAAAAAATATTTGACAGATGGAAATCTTATCCTCAGTTGATATATTTTTGTCGTAAACCAATTAGTAAATTTTTGATATCATCTGCTGACTTTTGTCATCAAATAGTGCATAATCGATTTTCTACTTACTTTTGAATAGCGATTACAGTAAGTACTATCGATTATCACAATTCTGCTGCACTTTTCAATGAGCCAAGGCTCATTTTCTCTTAATTATTCGGTTAAGAACACCCTCAAGTCTCGCCTGATTCCCGCGAAATAAATAAACAGGATTAATAAGGCGCTAAATCAGAGGAACACTTCGGTTTGACTCGAACAAAACTCCGGTTAAGATAAGGTTGATTTATGCGGGAAGTTTTGAGGATTTTTCGAATGTCGGGGAGATGGGACGGCTTCGATGGGAGGTTTACCAGGGCACGCGAGCGGATCAACTTTTCAATGCAGGAATCTGAATTGCTGTGACACGGATTCAGTGTTTTGGCTACATGTCCGATGACGTCAGGTCAAAGGGTAAAACTGAAAGAAAACGCCATTTTTTAATTCCGAAATAGTCAATATTCCTAGGACTCTGCATAGGGGTTTTCACAAAACAAATCATATTCAATAATTAGTTTCTTCAACATAAACAGTTCTTGATTAGACAAGGTCATGAATTTTGCGATAGTGTTGTTCTGGTTTCATTATTTTATCATATGTTTTTTCTAAGGTAGAATACTGCTCTTCGGTTTGGGTATTCATAAACAACTTTGATAAGAATTTGATAGATTCTGTGCAAGTTTTAAAACTCCCCTGGTTTCATTCTGATGGTATGTGGATGGGATTATAAGTTTTTGTTAACACCTTTCTATTGCTTAAAATTTTTACAGCACTGTTACACAACAGTATGGATTGTCCACGTATCCTAAGCAATTAAATTTTTAATAATTAGGCGCTCTAGTAACACCCCACTTACTTTTTGTTCTTCTGCTGTCAATGCGGGATTAAAATCCTCCCTTACTTTTATGAAACGAAAATATAATTCTATTTATATCTCCAGGGATATATTTAATTAATTGTAGCGTACGATTTATATTCTGCATTTAGAAACGTTTCTAATTATAAAATTCCTTGTTTACTTAAGCTCAAAAAACACAAAATCGGCACGTCCGAACGTTTTGAGTTTTGGTAAACAAGTGATTTTATATTCTCAACTCTCCATAACAAGCGTTCGTACTATACAGGGTGATTCACAACTTATCCAAAAAGAATTGAATAAAAAGTCCTTATACTTTCCGAGAACAAAATATTGAAGTTGTAGTATTTTCAACTTTTATATCGCTGGGCTACTGTAATCTCTAGCGTGATCTGCGTTGTGCGCTTGCTTGAACAGTTGTTGTGACATCAGGCATGTCAAATTTGTTTATTAACTAAAACCACAAATTAATTTTATTAATTAATAACAATGGCTGCAAAAGCAGTTGAACTTGCTGGTCCTACAAAGTCCGAAAGTCATATTTGGTTCGAAATAAAAACTAAAATTGTAGGTTTAGTGCAAGTCGATGAAGGACATAATTTGCTGGTATTAAAATAAAATAATCAGTGGCGTAGATACGGCTGCAGTGATGTAAATTTTATAAATAAAAAAATATACATAAATTTGTTTTTTTTTTGGAACACCTTGCACAAATTTTCGAAATAATGGTATTTTATTCACAAATTAAACCTATTGCAAATTTTAAATTTTTTAATAGGATGTATCGTTCTTAATAAAAAATTGAATTAAAAGAGGTTTTACCTGTAGATAAGAGATTAGATCTTACATCAGTATTTATGTGTAGAATTAAACCTGAGTCACTGTAAAAGGTTTTATATATCTTTTAAATCTTGGCAGATTATTGACCTTCAGAATTTGTAAATTTCTAGTTTTTAAAGTGTTTTAGAAGAAATAGTATGAGTGTAAAAAACCTTCATGACATCAAAAACTGTATTTGAAGTTTGGAGTCCAACCCAAGTTCAAATTTCTGTGTGAACTTTAAAAGTTTCCGGTGAATCGGTGAACCTAGAAATTTTTAGTCGTTTAGTTTCAAAAAACAGATAAAGACTGTTTGAAAAGTGAAAAAGGGGTAATAGTAAAGACAGTGAATGAAAAGACAAAAAAAATTAAGCTGTATAACGTAATTTAACTCCAATTTTCAAAATTA
Source organism: Anoplophora glabripennis (assembly GCF_000390285.2). Classification (NCBI taxonomy): domain Eukaryota; kingdom Metazoa; phylum Arthropoda; class Insecta; order Coleoptera; family Cerambycidae; genus Anoplophora; species Anoplophora glabripennis. Next base: position 2,552,129 of record NW_019416279.1, read on the forward strand.
AGTAAAATTTGGTTAAAGTTTGAAAGTTAACCTAGAACTAAGCTACTGGCATCAGAAAACGCAGAAAAATGCAAGGAATCTGAATATGTAAAGATCATGCAGTTTAAAACATGCTGAAAGTCGATATTTTGAAAATTAAAAGTTTGTTTGACAGTTCCATAGCAACCTTTCAATTGTTTTTACTTCAATAAAATCAAAATCCGAGCTCATCGTAGCTAGTCTCTCATAAATTCCTGAAGAAGTAACATCGCCAGTTACCTCCTAAAATAACAATTGAAAATCAATTAAAATCAATAAGTTGTGGAGATTTACCTATCCAGCCATCCGGGAAATACACATAATGTCCATATAATGTTATAATCCTGAAATATAAGGTGCAACACAAAATCTGAACGGGTTATAAAGGTAGAAAATTAAATAAAGTGAAAAATAATAAAAAGTATAGTGCAGTTGCGGTTAGTCATCACGACAGAGTACAATCAGAACGAGTTTCCGGACATCAACGTGGAATTTTTACGACCACATCGCAGTACCAAATTGGAGATAGAAAACCAGCGAAACGACATAATGCATTGTAAGTTGTATACACATTGGCCACATTATGATTGCAAACTTTGAATTCAAATCGAAAATACATTAATTCGAAAAATCTAACGTCAGTTTCAGGGGGAAATTCTGTGTTATTGTTTATTTAGAATAAGGATAAAAGTTGTCAATTATAAAATCACAGTTACAAACAAAAAGTGTAATAAGACCATGTTTGTAAAAGTTAAGAACATATTTCATTTTAAATAATTTTAAGCAAATTATAAGAGTAAATAAAACCACAGCAACTCACCCACTGAAATTGAGTCTGCTCTACTACCAGTAAACAACAAATTACAAATTCAAAATTATGAACTATTTCAAAACATTCAAAACATAATATGTTATTAGTTTAGTTATTTTAGTGACCATCCTTTTATGACTGCACAGAGCAACCATAGAAGAAAAAATTTATGGACACTCAATATAATTATAAAAAAAGGGGCTAAAAGTAGAAAAAACGGAAACACGATTTGGGATGTTTCCATTAAATTGTTTTATACTTGAAGGGCCCTCGTATTTTATTCCAACGAAATTGAAAATCCTTGCTGCGTTCGGACGACGCTCTAAAAGTAGATTTCGGGCGTCCGGGCCCGAAGTTCGACGTTAAATTTCGGGATAAATCGAGAAATAAAATTCAAGACTCCCGGACCATGAGGCAATAAAATTTCATAATTCCTGAAGTTTATTTATTCGGGTTGTTTTTGCACAGCGCGGATCGGTGTTATGTGGTTTGGGGAGAAGTTCGTGCGTTTGGATTTACTGAAGGCCATCCCGATACTTCATTCAGTCAGGATTTAGCACAGAGCCAGTTATGAGATTAAAAATAAAAAATATTAAGCGCATAATATGTGAAAAAAAAAAGAAATGATGAGGTGATAAGTATTAAAATTAGAACTTACAATAAAAAAAAAATTACTATTGTAGTCGGAGATCACAATCTGTCTAATAAAATGGAAATTTTCTTGCGATTTGGAAACAATATGTTGTTAACACACAATTGCAATTCGAAAATATAGATTAAACTCTTTGGTTTTTTAAGTATGTTAAAAGTCAAAATTTATTACATTTCTAAACGATTCTGTAAACTCTAAAGCATACTACAAAAAAAGGTATACTTGTCGAAATTCGGCAACATGTACCATTGTAATGAACCTGTTTTATTTTTAATTTTATTATGTCTGGATTTAAAGATATTTCTTTTTATTTCGGATTGTTTTACCCCGGCGGCGAGAATTATTGATTTTTCTACATATATATCAAATATCCACTCGCGGGTCCGACCGGCCGATACCCCACTCTGACAAGCCGTTGGTCACGTGGAGGTCCCACCACGACTGGTGTCAATCCGGTGGGGATTTGGGCAACAAAAGTCCTCGACATTCCCCGAAACCGACAGTTCGTATCCAGAACTCAACACCGAACAGACGTCCACCGCCAGCAAGAACTCTCCACCGAAGCCAGCCCAGAATAACCAGTGAACCTAGTAAGAATTATTTTCCTTATTATTATCCGTTCCAACCGGGTACAAGTCCGAAAAGATTTGTACACTTTAAGTGTGGAATTACTGTGGGCCCGAGAAGAATATTCTTGGTAACCCACACACAAATTCCACCGTCCGTCTCAACCCACACGACAGTGCAATCGTTGGATTCGGCGTGTTAAACCCAATCCTGACGAAGCCGTCGTGTTTACTACAGCGTTGCTTGGTGTCCCGCACCTTGATGTACGCTGGGTAATAGGGGATATGTGAACCAAGACCTAGAGGTTCGGCGTGCCCACCCAATCTCCGGGTCGTTCCATATAGTATCCGTACGCTTCTCCCTGGTCGGCGTGTATACCCATCAGACCGAGAAGCGTTGTATACAGAGAGTCCGACACCATCGGCCACCAGGACGTATAAAGCTTAAAGGCTAGTACGAATTGTAAGGCGAGATACTTCGGATCCCGTTTCACCATCCTTTCTTTCCGCCTTGCACCGCTTGGGCTTTCTTCGCTGGTTATTGCTATCGCTTACCGCTTACCGCATTCCGCTTACTAATTTTGCATTGCTTGCTAGGCCATTATACCGATATTTGACCGCCCGCCTGTTTAAAATAAGTCCGAAATAATTCCGAATAAATTTTGGTTTATTTTCAGAATCAGCGGGGACCAGTAAAAAACGTCTATAAATATTTTAATCAGACCGTCTAAAATCACCTTTTCCTTTGTACATAAAAACCGTCTACGATTGTAGAGTAATAAATATTTTATTTCGATCCCGTTTGCAAATATTTATTTCTTTTCTAAGGTGATAAGTAAAATGGTAAAAAACCCAGAGTTATGACTTTTTTTAATTTTGTCTCTTTTCACACTGATTTTGTATATAATTATTGTTAATAAACTTGTAAATAATTTCAGTCGTTTAGTAGTGGGTAGGAATAAAAATTGACACTATATGTATTTGTAATAAGTATTAATATTTTCCCTGTGTGAATAAATCTAGTAAAACTTAATAGGTTTATTTCTTTCACCGTCGAGGTAAAACGATAACATTCCGAACCAGCAAAAACGCTGATATCGTTTTGTAGAGCTCCCGTTAAATTTCATATTTAAAATAAAACTACACTGAGAAAACTACTCTCTGCCGAACTCTCTGCCGTTTTCTCCTAAAAGAAATTCATTGACCCCTGGAATTAATTTTCTTCACTGTAGCTACCTGTGCACTTTACTCTAAACCGAGGGTAAGGGATACGTGGAGTTTCCCCCACGTCAAATTTAGGGAAACTGGCGCCCGAGAATAAAACCGAATATTTAAATTATTAACTAACGTCATCGTTTAGAGTCCAGTCCGAGGAATATAAAACCTTTCCGAAAAATTAAATTACAGGGGGTGTACACACCATAGTTAAAAGTAATAAAAATTTACACCGAACGATCCATAAAGAGAGAACCGAGGAAAAGTGCGTCACACCATTTTCGAGAAAAATTAAGTTTCATAGAAGCAAATGGGGGACAATTTGAGCATCTACTGTAGTATTTCGAGTTTTGCTCATTTATTTAATTGTGCAGATGTTTTGTTCTGTATGACTCCGAGTCTGTTTCCTAATATTTTTCTGTTCTTATCACTTTTTTTAAGCATTCATGTCCATTCAACAATTGTTTATTTTAGTAATCTAAATTTAGTTATTAATAGATAATTAATTACCATAATTTCTTTATTTTGATTCACTTTACAGTGAACTGAAACTTAAAATAAATTTTATTTTTTTTTAGTTAATAAAATGTTTTACAATTTAAATGTTTCATGTCATACATAAGAAATTAAAATTATAGTCTTAAATGAAAATAGTGTTGGTAGCTAAATGTTTTTAGTTCATTCAATGGTCAAGTCCTCTTTCAATTTAATATTTAGTTAATGTACTTGTGCTGCTTTATGTGAGAAAAAAAAACTAAGGTCATTTTTCTCGAAAATGGTACATACTACCGAATTTCGACAAGTATACCTTTTTCTTGTAGTATGCTTTAGAGTTTACAGAACCGTTTAGAAATGTAATAAATTTTGACATTTAACATATTTTTTTTTCGATTGTACCCCTTCAATTACCTGTATCGGCGACACTGCTTTTCAGAAAGAAACCGTTTGCACATTATTCTTAACGTCCAGTTGATGTTTACTCGTGTACAAATTTTGACATTTTTATCTTTAGCCGATTTAAAGATAATTAAGGAAAACCATTTGGAAAGTAACAACTTCAACACACTGTATCTCGAAAACAGGGCGTTTTAGAAAAAAACATTACATGAACTACCCCTATTATTTTCCCACAAGGAACTTGGAAACATGAACGGGACACCCTGTATATTTTCTTTGATAGTTTGTACAATATTTTGGGTTATTTACTAATGCTACACATAGTCAAGATTGCCATGGAACTACCGCGTGGGTGTTTTCTGCTGCTAATTCTAAGTTTATAAATATACAGGGTTTTTGATGATGATAGAGTGGACGAAAATATGCCACTTTTATTAAGCAACTGATGGTCTAAATATTTCTGTTTTCGAGAAAATTAATAAAGAAAATTAACCTTAAATGTAAGCCGACCCTGTGCATCTTGTGCACGTGCGTTTTGTGTTGCAGTATTATTTAGCCGGCATATAAAATTAATAGTACCGTGTGGCGTGTATTGCGAGAAGTTTTTTTTTCTAAATATCAGTTGTTTTCAAGATACATCTTCTGCGTCAAAATTCAATTTTTTAAATTAGTTTTTTTTAAATAATTTGTTTACTTAAATCGCTATTAGCTTCATACTTGGAACATGGTCTGCTTAGATTAAGCTTAATTGGGCTAATTAGAGGAAAAATCAATAGGCGTCGCTAGAGGACAGTTTATCTCCACCCGAAAAAAAAAATGCCATAATTTTTTTGTCTTACTGATTTTAATGAGTCACAGGGCCACTTTTTTAAGAAAAACTTTCAGCAATCAGATAAATTTTCTTAATTCTTTTCACCAAATATAAAAAAGCAATTTTGATTTTGTCTACACCATCAATTGAAACATTATTTATTGAAGTAAAGACACTATTCACCCTCCAACTTCGTTTTCTTTCGTGGCGGCCCAAGATTTAAGGCCGTCCCTGGCAATGACGTAATAAACACTTGACGTCCGCTGTATATCAACCTTGAAACACACTCAATTCGCGAAGTAAACCCGCCGTCCCCCCCGTCTCAACGGCCTCCGGCGGTATTATCATAACTCAAATTTACGAGACCGTTTTAGAAAAAGGCGAATTAAGAGCGGCCCGATTGCGCCCATAAAAAACAATCCCGCCGAATTACGGAAACGGCCCTCGCGATGCGGAACGCCCAGACCGTTGGGGCGATGTTGATTTTATGTTTGACATTATTTACTCTGGTCGGCGTGTTTTCGAACCGCGGGGTGGAAAACACGGACGCGTCAAAGGTGGCTGGGAAAAACAAATGTTTTCTCGGTTTTTCGGCCTTGGCAGAACGTAGTAGGAAAACAAAAGAATGTGTTGCACCGTTCCATTGAAGGAACTTTATCGTGCTCTTCGTAAATAATTATTATTAACATTTAAGTAACTTTGAATGAAGTTCGTCATAGCTGGATTTTGTTAATTATATGTATTTAGTATAAAAATTTAGTTCATTTCGCGGTTCCAAATTACGAATATATGGGGTTTAACTTGGAATGAGGGTTGTACTTATACAGAGGCTAACATCCGTTGCCCTTCGTAAGCGTTCTGAACAGGATGGGATTCTGCTTAAATTCAAACTGTTCCCGATTTAATTTTATTGCCGTTTTGTTTACTTTGGATTTATTTTACTGTCTAGCAACGATTGGCTGTTGAAGAGGCTAAATAAGAAAAAAGAGTAAAAACATACTGCTGTACTTTCTTCAGAATTTTATAACTTTTTAATAGTATCTGGGCATTTCGACTTACCCAAATGCGTCCATAACTACTTTCATGATTACGCCGTGACTGCATGCAATTGTTTACTTTGCTGGAATATGTAAAGTGACCATAGTATAGTTCACCTAAACTAGATCATTGATACAGAGATTCACAAAGTAAACTCCGTACTTTAAAAAAATAGTAACAAACAACTGGCAACACTTACATAACTCCAGAGGCGGAGTGTGCAATCAAATAAAAAACCTATACTACTCAAAATCTAGTTAAAACGAGGTTTAAACTAACGATATTGTTGTAAACAACTACTCCGCGAACTAAAGCTCCGACCAACTTCGAATTACAATACCTACGTAAGTAAATATTTAAGATCATTGATCAGTAGAACCACCAGACATATGCCGGTTTCCAACTTATTAGTTCTCATCAGTATCTTGATCTACCTATTTATTCATAGACATACTTTGAGTAATAGTATAGGTGTGATATAACATACATAGACCAGGGTCGATATTTTTGAAACCAAAAAAAATTATAGTAGGATGAAACCCATTGGAAAAGAAAGAATATAACAGAAATGAAAGGAAAAATAATTTACGGGCGATCTGAGGTCGGGAAGGGGAAGGGGGTGAGTTTTTAAGGGTAAAAAATGGTTTCCCTTGATTTCCAGAAAAACTATAAGTCTTATGGAAAAAAGTTAATTGACAAAGTTGTAGGCAATAAAAAGATCTACAACTTTTGTATTTACACTTTTTTCACATAACCTCAAAATTTATGTGAAAAATTCAAATAACCAAGTTTTTGGTTTTTTATTTTTCTTTTGCAAAAAAAATTTTTTTTTCACGAAATTTGGTGAAAACTTACCTATTTATGTCCCAAACACGCTGTAATTTTTTTGATTTGAAATATTTATTTTTTCACCTTATTTTTACTTAATATCGAAAAAGCACCCTAATTTTCAATCGAAAATTCTCACGTCAAAATATCTGCTTTTTTAAAAACGTCGGTGGGCTTTTTCTTCGTTGAAATCTCTACTTTCTGATGGTGTAAAAAAAAATATACATTACTATGGTAAGTTTTCTCAGGAAATGCAAAGAAACGAAAGAAGATTCTACAACTTTCTCAAAATATTGTAGATGTCTTATTAAATATTAACTTTATTAACTTATTTGGTTGTTAATTATAATAGTATATTTCGACTTGTAATTTTTTTGTTTATCAATGTAACATGGAATCTTACGTTTTTCGAGTAATTAAAGTGTAAATTTTAATAAATAGCTCAAAATTGTACATAATGATTAGAAAAAAATTTTCGGATTCTAGTTCGTTTCTTTGCATTTCCTGAGAAAACTTACCATAGTAATGTATATATTTTTTTACACCATCAGAAAGTAGAGATTTCAACGAAGAAAAAGCCCACCGACGTTTTTAAAAAAGCAGATATTTTGACGTGAGAATTTTCGATTGAAAATTAGGGTGCTTTTTCGATATTAAGTAAAAATAAGGTGAAAAAATAAATATTTCAAATCAAAAAAATTACAGCGTGTTTGGGACATAAATAGGTAAGTTTTCACCAAATTTCGTGAAAAAAAAATTTGTTTGTAAAAGATAAAAATAAAAAACCAAAAACTTGGTTATTTGAATTTTTCACATAAATTTTGAGGTTATGTGAAAAAAGTGTAAATACAAAAGTTGTAGATCTTTTTATTACCTACAACTTTGCCATTTAACTTTTTTCCATAAGGCTTGTAGTTTTTCCGAAAATCAAGATAAACCGTTTTTTACCCTTAAAAACTCACCCCCTTCCCCTTCCCGACCTCAGATCGCCCGTAAGTTATTTTTCTTTTCATTTCTGTTATATTCTCTTCCTTTTCCAATGGGTTTCATCCTACTATATTTTTTTTCACTTTTTACCATTTTTGAAGGCTTAAGCACTGGTCTAACAGTGTTATATTTGCAGCCAAACTGAGTCGTCTATGATGTCCTGATAAGTACTGATAATTTAGGAACCAGAATATAAGTCTGGTGGTTCTACTGACGCAGACGTTATGATTTACTGATATTGCGGGTATAATTCAACGTTGCTCGGGGCTTTAGTACGCAGGGCAGTTATTCCTTACAATATTATTAGTTAAATCAATAGTTACTATATCAGAGAATGTTTCCAATCGACATAAGCTCATTAGTGTGTTAAGAAATCGGTATATAAGTCTGGTGGTTCTTGTAAAAAATGATGTTATGTATTTACTTGATATTATGGGAGTAATTCAATGCTGGTCAGGGCGTTAGTCCGGAGGGTAGTTGTTTCTTACAATATTATTAGAATTATTAAAACAATAGCTTATGTATCAAAGATACACTGTGTTCGACCATCATCAGCTTGTTAGTATGTTAAGCAGCCGAATCCAGGATTTAGTTCCTGAAAGAGACAAACAGCGGGGAGCGACATCCGCGCGGCGCACGACCGCATCCTTCGGCCGCTTCATAAATCCTGGCACGTAAAAAATCCCGAGTGGCCAATTCGTTTTAAGGAGATAAAGCAATTACAATTTTTCAAAACGTCTGGAACGAAATTAAACGGGAGACGTGCTCAGACGTCCCGAATTTCGCCTGTCTCCGAAACGCGAGGAAGACGATCGCCCTGATCGCGACCAGACACAGTGGCGGCGCCTAAAGGCGATAAAACAATATTTATATGAAAAATATACCAGCTTGTATTCCCAAGTTGGTAATTCCTTTCGATTTGTTACCTTGACTCAAAATAATGTTCTTTCTGATGATATTCGAGCAGCAAGACTGATTAAATCGAAACATTAGTAAAAAAGTTACAAGAACGTTCTGTTTCTTACAGTGTCAGTCTTACTAGTCGTAAACAAAATTGCTTTAATCCAAACATTTGTAAAAAGTTACGGAAATGTTCTTAGGAGACCAGATTCAAAATTTTGTTCTTAGGTGTGTTAGGTTTCATCATTTAAATTACTCAAATAAAATCATTAGTTAAAAAATTATAAGAATAATCAGACTGAAATTATTGTTATTTGTTTTCCACAAAAATTGCTTAAATCGAAAAACAGGCAAATGTTATGATAATATTCCAGTTCTTAAGGAGGTATATCGGGGTCCGAGGGAAGTGAGGATCGCAGGGGGGGTTATATGCTTTTCTTATGGGACTAAAACCCGCTATCAACTTGGAAAAATTACATTCTATTGAAATTATTTGCGATAAACATTATCTATATAGCAAAGAAATCTACTCAATATGCACATAACATACATATTGAAAATTAACAATGTAAAAATATCATATTTAAGTAGTTTTAAATTATATTTAATGAACGCATAAATACTATGTAGATGTGGCAACAGCGCTAATAATCGAGTGCAGTTGTACACACTGCGAACCTACAGACCTCGGACATCGGAGATATTGCGCGTCAAATTCGGGTAAAGATGCGTACGCGTTCAAAAATGTATTGTGTGTAAAACTATATAAAATATAATTATTATACACATAATATAGAAAATATATCATATTATCCTCGCGAAGATTTGTATCCTTTATTTAAAATCCGTAAATCTTGTGAACTGGTAAAACAACGAGAAAATAATTACGTTAATTTAGTTTTAAAGAAATGAAATGACACTCGCGCCCATCTCTCGGCCAAGTTAAAGGAAATGTTGGATGCAATTTTGAAGGTTCTGTGATAGAAATTACATTATTACTCACTGTTCGTATTTTTTATCTCTATTTTAGTAATGTTACAAAAGTTTTGCAACTATAACTAATTTTTTAGATGAATGCTTTTATTTCAAGTAGTTTTTTAAAAACATTAGAAAAAATAATCTGTTGTGGATAATTTATTGTTGATAACAATGTACATGGGATTTAGGAAAAAAGTATATGATTGAAATCAATTTCGTTTTTATCAAGTCTTTCAAATGTATTCCCTCCTTGCTGTCAGCTGATTGCGACGTTGCCACATTAATCCTCAAGTCAGACAGAAATGCAATTACTTATTGGTTTCTGTTTCAAATTAATACAGCTGTACTATGTTCAAAACTTACATTAGTTTTACATAAAAAATAAGATAATACTGTGTACTATCTATGGAAAAGTTTTGTTTCACAATTTCTACATTTTTTTCTCAGTTATGGGCAAAAAAGAGCCGCACCGTCCATCTTCACCATATAAACCTATGTTAAAATGAACAACTTTCAACAACAATACCTCAAAATCTAGATTCAAAAAAAGTTTCAAAAAAATATGACGCACAGAGGGAGCACTGGGTAATATGTGCATTTTAGTAAACCCGATATACCTCCTTAAATATTTTAAAACAAAAATTCTCATATCAAAAAAGTAAAAGAAAATTTAAAGGACATTCTGGTTCTCATTAGGCCAGATTAAAAATACTATTTAATTTCAAATGGAATACAGTAAAAAGTTTTAAAAGCTTCTGGTTCTTAGCGGACTTGAAATATTTCTTTATTATTCTCATTAGTAAAAAAAGTTAAAAGGATGTTCTGGTTCTCTTTGTACCTACTACACTTGGTCACTAAAATTACTTAATTCAAAACATTAGTAAAAAATTACAAAGATGTTCAAGTTCCATTAGCAAAAAAATTACAAAGACTTTCTACTTTTTAAGAGACCATTTTATCAATAAAATTGCTGAAACAGAAACACTTGTAAAAATGTTGAGATTCTTAGGTGTCGGAAGTACATGTCAATTAAATATTTCTTAGGTTATGTTTTATTCTTATCTAGACTTGCTACCCAAAGGTAAAACAAGGAGTTTTAAAGGTTGCTTCATATTTTACGTCTTAAAAAAAATGTGAAACTGTATAGATCGTAACAATGAAACACGTTTATATAAAAAGAAAAAAGAAATAGTTAAGAAAAATAAAATTTCACACAAAATATAAGATACTTATAAAACAAAGTCAATAAAAACAATAATTAATTTTTTTCATTACTATTACATCATTACTTCTATTGGAATTTTTTTACTATAGAATTGTCTATGGTAATCGTAGGATCTAACTACTGGTATTGACTGAAACAACCATTCTGCGGACTAAAGCTCCGACCAGCATCGAATTACACCCACAATATCCAGTAAATACCGTCATTACTAAAACCACCAGACAAAGGCCGATCCAATTATAGCTATTTATTAGATATTGTGGACGAACGTCAATGCTAGTCGAGGATTTAGTCCGCAGAGTAGTTATTTCCCACAATATCATTAGTTGCAACTTACTGACGTTCCACCAAACTTCCAAATGTCCTAAATTAAACTGTTCTATGTTCGTCATATTTTCAATTCCACATTTTAATTTCACAAAAGGATATTTTATTCTCCCCGAGACCCAAGACGCCGTCACTGGTGGACGCCGGGATCAAACTCGCCGGACCCTCGTTAGGGAGGTACATCCAATAGGAACTTATAAATCATCTGTGAGCCGAGAAGTAGTCCATCACTCCGGCCCTGCGACACTTAAGGATTTTACTTATATGCTCCGGCTTTTCATGAGAGGGTATCAGTAAATTGATCCGCACTTCGCCAATACGGGACCGATGAAAGAACGGGCAACCTTTCACACCTACTGCTTGGTCGGAGTTTTTGTCGCTCGAGGGGACGATACTGTTACAAGGGTTCCTGGTTTCCAAGCGTGTGTAAAATGAACGTATACGATTTTTATTGAGTCCGCAGGGTGATTTAAAAATAGTGTTAATTGGAAATTACCCAAGGCCGAGAGTAAGATTTATACACTAGTCGAATTAGATAAAAAAAACCTGAAAACATGAGATAAAAAATTGTGTTGGTTCCGTTTCTTTTTCCAAATCAAAGAATTGTCAATGAATTGGAAACTTGAAATATGAAAAAGTGTGTATTAAAATGTTTTTCCGGCTGGAATAGATCTTAGTGTTTTTTTTACTAAACCAACGTTTTAATCTTAGATCTTAACAAAAGTTAATTTTTTCCGAATTTTACCGTTTTTTTAAAAGCATGAAAACAAAGAACACAGAAAAAATGCAACACCCTATGTAATTCAAAATATTAAAGTATGAAGTAATTATTTGGTGCATGTTTTATTTGCAGAACTGTTTTATTATTTGTGGAATGCGAGTAAACGTCACTCTCAGTCGCGCCTAAGATTTTTTACTTGAACGTTTCAAATTCGGTTAAAAAACCTTGGGTGCGACAAGGGCGGCGCTCATGCGCGTGCGCGGGCCTGGCGCTCCGTCTCCCGCGTTCATGTCGTTCATTAACGTTAACTTTTACTACTGCTAGCGCGTTTATTACATTACATCAATGTAATTTTTTTTGTAAATAAAAGATTAATCCTTACTTTAATTGTCTCTAAAATTCCAGTCCGATACGTCCAATAGTCAATTAACAATTAGCGTTATAAAAGAAGCAGTCTTGGGAACAAAGAGGCGTAGGTCATTTCCTTTTTTTTTAAATTAGCATAAAAATAAGCTCTATTTAATGCAAAAAGAGCGAATTCTCGAGCAGCTTTTGCCTGACGATTTGTTTATAACGCTGTTTTGCATATTCTACATTGTTAGTTATAGAGAGTAACTTAATTCTAACTTTTTGATTGATTTGGATTGACCGTCTTTTTCATAAATTTGCAATAATGTTCAATTTTCGAGATATAATATTTCCGCGTTCGACCTTTATTTTACAGTTAACAAATTAGTGAAAAATAACTCTAGGCACCTTAAATTGTAGTTTTAATTTAATTATCTACAACATAAATTAACAAATTTTCCGATAGGTCGTCTAGATTTTCGTGGGCAGTACAGGGTGATTCACTATATTTTGACCCCCCTTTTAACTTTTTTCTTTTAAGAATTATAAAAAAATGTGAAATATAAAAGTTGCACGATTTTTTATGAATTTTTCGAAAATGACAGTAGAAAAACAAATGAAGTCCAAACAAAATGGCCGCGGATGTTAACTTTGTTAAGTTAAATGGAACACCCTGTATATTTTTACATATTTGGATAGAACGTTCCCTGTCGAGCATAGCCATATAGGGTTTGTTGGGTCCATCTGTAACAATAAGCAAGATACTTTAAAAAAACGAATAGAAGTCTTCATAAACTGTAATAAAACGCCTACTAACATTTTTTTTCAGTTCAGTTTTCAGGTCTTCTGATCTAATTCGACTGGAGTATCAATCCTCTTACATGGAAAATGGCAAACTTTCGAGACAGGATATGATCTGTACAACAAGGTATTATTCCTGAATATTTTATAACCAAACCGCGTTCTTTTTCTTCACTGGAGCCGCAATACGCCAAGGAAACACGTTTTATGGAAACTCCGGGATAAAATTAATGTTTCGAGGTTATTAATTAGAAATTCGCTGTGAGGGGGCATTAAAATTTCAATAAAACTTGATTAATTATCGTAATAAAGTATAGGAATCGGTTTAAATGAAGTTTTTTATTATCTATAAAATCATAATTAAAAAGCCGTGTTTTGAAACATATTTAATATTAGATTTAGATTTTAAAGGTTTTTCACTCACCCCCAAACGCCAGTAGAAACCTCCGTCCTTACCTGCAAGAAAAAGCTTTGTTAGTGGGTAGAAGAAACAAAGAAAACATAAAACTGCTTCACTATAACATATCAACATTTAGTGAAATAATAAAATTCAAACAAAATAAAGTTAAATAAAATGTCTTTGTGAAACGGTTTTGTTGAACACAGATTCTTATCAGTATAAAAGGCATATTGAAAGTAATGCATAAAACAAACCGACTCTTACAGCTGCCGTACTGGGTATTTTTATTATACGACCCTATTTTTATGTTCAGCATGCGTATTATTCCTATGTGTATGAATAATTTCTATGGTTTTGGCAGAAATAGGTACCCAGTTAGCAATTACTCCAGATTTTAAGTGATAATATTGCAGGAAACTACTCTACTGGTTGTATGCCCCGACTAGCATTAAACAACACCAGCAATATCTATTAAGTACACCCTAGAACCATTCGTCGCCCGATCACACCGGACATACACCGATTTCGGACTTGTTAGCCCTCATCAGTACGTTATAGGTGAGACAACCCATCAACGATCAAGTTGCTTTGTTCCTTAAATCCAGGAATGGTCTAAGTAAAAGTAAGATGCATGATTGCTACTAATTGCCTAAGACCAAAAAGAAAGCAGTGTCGCACTAGACGGACTAAAGCAAACTCGATGCTAGTCGGGGCATATCTATAGTCCGTAGAGCAATACTTAAAATTTGCTTTTGTTCGCATAGGACACTTGTAAACAGAGTCAGCGGAGATATCTATGGAGTGAGTGGTTCCAAAAATGTTTCTCTGTTCTGTTGCGGAAAGTTTGTTAGTATTTATTCTGAACACAAACAAATTATTTGTAAATTTATCAGCGACGCCACTGTCTTCATACAGGAATATCAAACTTTATTGCTTTTTGCAATTTTCTTCGAAACCAATGATGTTAAAAAAAGATTTCCAGCATTTTCAGCTGAAATATTTTCGTAGCAACAAGTACAATAGCTTTCCAGAAAAAGTCTTTTCCGCATACCAGCCGCTGAAGATAAATTCAGTCTCAGTTCATTAATATGTTAAATAAATTAGAAAATCGCATGTACGACCTCGTAATAATTGGCTTCGAACTAAAAGTTATATGGAAGCCTTAATAACTCCACATTTTATCAGCTTTATCTAATAAACTATACCATGTTCGGCTTAATTTGTAAAGCGGAAACTGCCGTTATTATGGGAAAAGTTACATCCACCGTAGATAATTTGAAAATATTACACTTTGCGCGGATACGGGGTACTATTTCAGGAAACCATAAAAAATGGGCAATATATAAATGTTAGTATTAAATAATATCATAATATTATACAAAAGTCTAAATTATATCTTTTTTCTGAGATTCTGACAAAAAAACATCCGGAATTTGTCAATAAAACACAATATATTCAATTAACCGTCAAAATTTATTTTATCTTCTTCAAAATAAGCTCAATTTGAAGCAATATACTTTCTCCAAAGAACAACCTAGGACTCATAGCACATTTCAAATGTTTATTACTGTAAGTTTGAAATATCAACATTACACATATACAGGGTGGCCAAATAAAAACGAAACAGAGCCATTTTCAGAAACTGCGTCAAGATTGTAGAAAAACGCTCAGACCTGTCGATTTTAGATTAAAGGGGGACATTCTTTGCTGGTATTTTTGACTCCGCCACTTTCACCTCCAAGCAAGGGTAAGCATCACCCCAAAATATTTAAATGGCACTGGGGGTTGAGTAATATTTCTTTTGAAAGCTCTTACAATTCTCTTTATAACTAACTTTAAATTTTATAATTTCGCCCAGTACTTTAAAATAATTTACATTTTAAAATTTAAATTATGTTTAGTTGCTTACTTACTACTTAGTTGATTAGTTGTTCAAACTGATGACCGCCCGCTTCCATAAAGAATAAAGATTTTGTTCGAAACGTTCGTGCACATTCCGAAGCATTTCCGGAGTGATTCGACGGCATTCGTCGACGATTCTTTGACGCAAATCTTCCAGCGACGCTGGCTGTGTTTTATAGATTTTACTTTTTAGGTATCCCCACAAAAAGAAATCGAGGGGCGATAAATCCGGTGATCGTGGAGGCCACTCAATGCTGCCTCTTCTCCCAATCCAATTCCGTAGAAAACGTTGATCCAAATACTGACGGACAATTAACGCATAATGCGAAAATTCCAACCCATACACTTAATTTTTCCGGTTGCTGTGCCGTGAAAACTCTTGGGTTTGAATTGGAATAGCGGCAATTATGACGATTTACCGTCCGTTCAAGAAAAACCTGCATTCATCAGAAAAACATATGTTAAAAAGAAACTGTGGATCGTTCCCTGCTCGCTCACTCATTATTTCGCAAAATTTCAAACGGCGGTCATAATCATCCTCATGAAGTTCCTGAACTAAATGTATTTTGTATGGATGGAATTTATTCTTCTTCAAAATGGTTTGTATGCTAGTTCGATTGATCCCAGACACAGATGCCAGCTGCCTCGTATTTAATGTAGGATCAAGATGAACTTGTCCAAAAACTGCAATTTCAGTAGCTTCATTAACTATAGGTTTTTCTATTTCTCGTTTTTTATTGGCTACGTTCCCTGTCTCTTGGATTTTTTTTTAATAACTCTAGAACATACTTCCTCCTGACATGCCGATCTTGATGTTGTTCATTAAATAGCTGAGCTGTTCTATTGGCACATTTATTGTTCATAAAGTAAAGCGAAATGATATCTACCCTTTCCGCATAGTGTTTAATTTTCAAAAACACAATTAAATAAACTACCAACCAAGGCTTCCAGATAATACTAGAAAATTATTTGGAATCCACTTATTTTATGTTCATTGTGTTTTTTACAATTGTGTTTTTTTTACAAAAGTGATAACAAATAAATCGCCAAAAACCAATGTAACACAAGAAATACTAAATTTATACTATTGGCTTACTTAACTCGAATGACTGACATTTTTACCGTTATTAATTGTTTGTACATAAGTTTCAACTTTAAAATCAAAATTCTTAATAAGTATAGAGCGGAATTATAAAATTTAAAGTCTGTTGTAAAGATAATTTTAAGAGCTTTCAAAAGAAATATTACTCAACCCCCAATGCCATTTAAATATTTTGGGGTGATGCTTGGGGGTAAAAGTGGCGGAGTCAAAAGTACCAAATCTAAAATCGACGGGTCTGAGTGTTTTTCTACAAACTTGACGCAGTTCCTGAAAATGGTTCTGTTTCGTTTTCATTTGGCCACCCTCTATGGTTGTAAATAAATATCATTTTTAATCCACAAACTGCAAGGACATTCATCAGTGTGGATTCCTCTTCTTTCGTGTACAGTCCTGTAAACGCAATTATCCATTTCTGTTTATTTCACCCCACTTTCGACTGCGGGTGTGTTCGAGCCCAACGAATCGATCCCATTACCTAGAAAATTGCTCGGTCCCTCCCCCTGCCGCGCTTCGATTAGATTTTAACTCTAATAATTGCAATTACGGACCTTGATTGATGAGCGGACCCGGCCCAACTTCCATTTCCGTCGTCGACGACGTCGTTTCCGGTTTTCCAGCGCACCTGACGCGGACGGCCGGGGATTTTTGACGTCGCGGGTGCATAAACATCGGCAAGGAGCGAGACGGTTCGTTCTCCCAGCGGGTGAAGGGGGGGGTGCCGCATCGGGAGGATTCCCTGGGGGGATCCGGCCGGTGACAGGTAAGAAACAGGAATTCGCCCAAAGAATGAGGTCGCGAGCTTCCTATTCAGCTGCGGGATTGCGTAATACCGTTTCCGCTTCCAGGATCAAAAGTAATATCTTTTGCACGCCATTGCACTATTTTGTTCCACAATTTCGAGGGATTAAATTTGGTTCTCCAACAGGAATAAACTAATGTTTAGCATTGCAAGTCAATTGCAATTGCAATCAATTATCAAGCCGTGGCGTTAGTGCGGGGGTGCTTTGAGGCGCCGTCTTTCTCTAGAAATTTTGATAGTAAACAAATTTAATTTAAAAGAAATGTTAAATTTTTATAATGTGCAGTTAATTTAATTCGACATGTAAAATTCGTTTGCAAAACTCTGAATACGTGGGTTCCTCGTAGCTCGCCTTTACATCTGTAAAGTGTTTACAACGGTGGTCATGGTTACCGTCGGGTAGCAGTGAAAGACGGAGTGGGAGTAGCGCAAAATAATGGTTTTTTTCAAGAACTCAAAAAGGGTAAGGGAAAAAAATATTATAAAATTCTACATAAAAATGGTCTATTTACTTTTTCTTGTACTATTAAAATTAACAGAGTTAGGGAGATTAGAAGTTAAGAGATTTCAGAAATTTAAAAAAATCATAAGCAGAAAAATTAATGAATTTTATATTTTTTTCAATCTACTCTAAAAAATTTAAACTTTCTTTTCAGAGAAATAGATATATTTTTAATTTTTAATAAAAAGGTTATAACAATTTCAGTTTTTTATTCGTTAATTTTTATGATTTAACACTGAAACAATTTCTTTCTATGCCATTCGATTGATTATTTAAAATAATGAAAAGTTGCTTTCGAAATTTTGTTCTACGGCAAAGAAAAAAAATCGCGTTCGCTTTGTGGAGTTGTTATAACTTTTTTATTAAAAATTAAAAAATATCTAATTCTCTGAAAAGATAGTTTACAATTTTTAGACTAGATTGAAAAAAAAATTATAAAATTCATTCATTTTTCCGCCTGTTATGATTTTTTAAATTTCTGAAATCATCCCTTAACGTCTAGTCTCCTTAACTCTGTTAATTTTAATAGTACAAGAAAAAATTAATAGACCATTTTCATGTAGAATTATATGTTCTACAACTGTTACAAGATACTTTTTTTTCTAGTTCTTACCCCTTTTGAGTTATCTTGAAAAACTTTATTTTATTAGCCTGGGCGCGAGGGTTGAAAAAAAATTACTGTCACTTATTGTTACATTATATACCTCAAATTAAGTTATATCAA
This sequence comes from Anoplophora glabripennis, assembly GCF_000390285.2. Lineage (NCBI taxonomy): Eukaryota > Metazoa > Arthropoda > Insecta > Coleoptera > Cerambycidae > Anoplophora > Anoplophora glabripennis. The sequence goes on from NW_019416279.1 coordinate 2,570,681, forward strand.
AAATTCAGGCAAATTGACCAACATAGCGATTTAATTCGACTTAGGTGTGGTGTAAAATTATGTTTACATATTGTTTATTGCGCGTTTTTTTTAAATTGTAGAAGTTTATATTGAATGTAGTACTTGCAAGCTTTAATGAAAAAGTAATTAAAACGTTTATTTTGGACAAAAGCAGATGTACAATAGTCGCTTGCACCTGTGCATAAAATCTGCTATAAATTACATGAAAGTTTTATTAATTATTATTAAAAAATTATAGTTATGCCTATACAGGTTGTTTCAGAAAACATGGGCCAACGCTCGGGGCAGATTCCTAATCTAAAGACAATATTTTAATATTACATTTAAAATACCGAAAACTCGAGGGAAAACGAAAAAATAGTAAGTCAATTTTTGATCAAAATTGAGATAGAATTTAACTCATGTACTTATAAATTAGAAATCTCAACGAAGAACCAATTTTTTCTTTGATTAAATCAAAGGGCTTGCAAGGAAGTCCCGTCCGGTTGTAAATAGTTAGTTGCCCAAATTTCATTTAATTCTCTCAAGTAGAAACCTAGATTTTTGGAAAAAACTAATTTTATTTTAAAACTTTGACTAAGGAACGAAGCGAAATCGGACCCATGTTGATATGAAAAAATAATCTCGTTTTTAGGTTAGGAATCTGCCTCCGAGTGTTAGGTTCTGAAACACCCTGTATATGCTAAAAAACATTTCGGGGCCTCTAATCAATAAATTGATTGAGTAAAATAATTATCATTTCTTATTTATTGATAAAATTCGCATGTGTAATATTGTTCAATTTACAGCTATTAGGAATTAAGAAAAGTTTAATATTATATATTTATATTATTTAATTATATACATTATATTTAATATCTAAGATATTTAACTAATTTCAGCATGTATAAATAACATGCTGTTTTATAAAATATACATAATAAAAAACAAATAAATATATAAAAAATTGTTACTATGTTTTTAAAGCACTGTGTTGAGTTTGTGAATCTCAATGTCAATGACCTTTGATATTGATCTAATTTAAGTGAACTACAAAATCCACCATAAGCGATATGATAGTTTATTTGGCGAGATTTTATTAAATTTATTTTAGTTTTCAACCTAACAACGTTTATAAAGTAGGTAAATTCCCGATTTTCTGCGGAAAGTATAAGTTTTTCTATTCTGCATGTTTGTGTCTTCATTGTGTTAAATTTCTATATAAACTAGCCTTTCCAACAGATTTCATTTAATCCGTTCTCTTGGCGTAGAATGTTGAGCTGCACAGACAAATTTAAAGAAGCGTTTGCGGCAAAGCATAAACCCTGACATATTTGTTAAGAAAGGAAAATATTTTTCGTATTAACTGGAGAGTTTGTTTAGCTCGGTTTGAACGAACTAAATTCCAAGCCAGCTCTTCTAACTGTTGCAAGCAGACGGAAGCGAGTGCATTGCGTTGTTCTGTATAAGGGCACTTGATAACGTTTAAAGGACATTGAACGTAAGACACAGACATGAGAATTTACAGCGACGAATGCAATAAATGCTGTTTTCGATCTACGCGAATATATTTTTCAATTATAGGGAGTAATTCCTGATGTACTGTAATGGAGTACGAAACTTTTTTGTGAATAATACTGAACCTCTTGCAGCGAACACTCATATACAAGTCTTTAATTGCGAAGAGAAAATTTAGTACAAAAAGATCAGTAAAAATTGCCATGTCCTTATGTTTTATATAGTCAAATAAAAAATATGTTGCTATAAAATGAATAATATATACATTTAATAGCAAATTTGGCCAGTTTAACAGATATATAATTTTAACAACATTATCATCTTCAAGCTGCTATACAGGGTGTCCCGTAAAGTATGTTACAAACTTTGGGTGGTGATAGTACATAAAAAAATATGACTAAAAACTCTAATAAACATAACCTCTTAAACGCACCATTTTGAAGTTACAGACCTTCAAAGGTGCAACTATAAAAGTAGTTTTTACGACGTAACTCTTTGTTGGAAAAAGAAAACTTAATGAAATTTTCAGGGCCTAATCAGCTTTAGGAAATCAATAAATAATGCGGATATGAATAAAATCGAGAAAGCAGAAGGGTGTTTTTTTATCACCCTGTATCCTATTTTTTGCTAAAAAAAATTTTTCTGCAAAGGTACAGCAAGTATCATAAGATTTTTAGAAAGACCATTAAATTTAGAAATTTTTTTGTCTCTTGTGTTTTTTATGTAAAATGTTTAGTTTTCTAGTAAATTTACAAAATGCAGAGAGATGAGTGCTTCCGAATTATTTACATACATTTCTTAAGCCTAGTGAATTTTTAAGAATACAATCAATTTCCAAAATAATTTTTTTAATTAAGTAACCAAAACAGAACTAAAACAAAATATGTTATTATAATAAATGTTGAAATTGACCTCCTTCTGCATCGATACATGCTGTCAGTCTCTTTATAAAGTTAAATCTGACTCTTTGGAATATGAATAGACTATTTCTTATTAAATTAAAGGTTTCTACAATTCGCAGTCTAAGTTGATCTTCTGTATCAACAGGGGTTGCATAAACTTGAGATTTCGCGTGTCCCCAAAGATAAAAATCGACAGGATTCAAGTCCGGTGATCGCGGTGGCCAGGCTATTGGTGCATTATATCCTCTTCCAATCCATCGATTAGGAAACCGCATATGTAGATACTCTCTAACATGAACACTGAAATGCGCAGGTGCCCCGTCATGGAGGTACCACATGTATTGTCTCAAATTTAAAGGAACATTTTCCATTAACTCAGGGAGATGGTTTTCTAGGAAGTTTAAATATTCTACTGCATCAAGCCTTTGAGGTAGAAAGAAAGGCCCGAGCAAATAGTCACCTATTATTCCAGCCCATACGTTGACTGAGAATCGGTGTTGGTGATGACTATCAATGGTAGCATGAGGATTTTCGTCTGACCATGCATGTGCATTGTGCAAGTTCAGTAAACCATCTCGTGTAAAGGTGGCTTCATCGGTAAATAAAATGGAGCTAATAAATTCCACATTATGTTGGTGATGGTTAAGTATTATTCGGCAGAATTCTAGGCGTCGGGGAAGATCTTCAGGCATTAAATGTTGCACTTTTTGGAGATGGTAGGCATAAAGGCCGTTTTCCTTCAAAACACGCCAAACTGACATTCTGGAAAGCTGTAACTGATTAGCTGCCCTTCGCACACTTTCTCCCGGATTTTGTTCAAAAGATCTCAAAATTTGTTCATCTTGCGCGGGTAGTCTTCTAGCAATTCTACCACAATGTATGTAACGGGGTACCACACTACCAGTTTCAATAATCCGTCTGTGAATCCGAGTAAATAATTGTGTAGACGGCTGACGTCTCTGCGGATAACGTTCTATGTATGTTCTTCGAGCAGCTGTTGCATTTCCATTACATAATCCATAAATAAAATGCATTTCGGCATATTCTTGATTAGTAAAACGATTGTTATCCGCCATTGTACTCACAAATTAATAATTCGTCAACAGACACGATTAAAATATGGTAACAAATGTCAACTATGTTAAAAGTGACAGGCGCCTACTTTTTGAATACGTCAAATTTAACACCTAGCGGTGAGTAAACTCCCTTTGCATTTTGTAAATTTATTAGAAAACTAATCATTTTACATAAAAAATGCAAGAGACAAAAAAATTTCTAAATTCAATGGTCTTTCTAAAAATCTTATGATATTTGCTGTATCTTTGCAGAAAAATTTTTTTTGGCAAAAAATAGGATACAGGGTGATAAAAAAACACCCTTCCGCTTTCTCAATTTTATTAATATCCACATTATTTATTGGCTTCCTAAAGCTGACTAGTCCCTGAAAATTTCATTATGTTTTCTTTTTCCAACAAAGAATTACGTCACAAAAACTACTTTTGTAGTTGCACCTTTTAAGGCCTATAACTTCAAAATGGTGCGTTTAAGAGGTTATGTTTATTAGAGTTTTTAGTCATATTTTTTTATGTAGTATCACCACCCAAAGTTTGTAACATACTTTACGGGACACCCTGTAAATTCATTCCTTGTCCATTTGAATTTTTTGCTTTTTGCGTTAACTTTGGCCAACGAACACACTATAGAAATTTGGCAATCGAATAATTGCACACCCTATATAATATTGACTTTTCCGCTTAATTAAGCATAAAGAGGTTAAAAAAACTGAAAACCATTGTATTTTATGGTATTCTATGCACGTAGTTATGTCAATATTCCTTAATTAATCGAACATTTGTTTATTTTAACGTATTCTGCCGTCTGTTAAAATTAAGGCAGTCAAACTTCTAACACCCAGTATAATCCAAACTTAAAAAATGAGAATTTTACTATTTTAAAGTACCGAAATAACTATTTAATGTGCAGATCATTAAATAACGAAAACGTTTTTCGCTCCGACCAAAATTTTAACAGCAGAAAAACTATAAGAGTTCCGATTCGAGAGAAGCCCGCTTGTTTATTTAGGATATGTACATTCCATTATGTTCCAGCTTGACGTTTTTCTGGATTGGTTATGAGTGAAAACAGACAATCTGTGAAAGCTTTCGTGAAGGGTGTATTAAGTTTTCTACTGTATGGATTTTTAAGGAAAACATGGAACATGACTCAAGCTCGGTTTCAGCCAAATAATTTTATTTTTATTGAACTAGAATATAATCTACAGTTACATGTAAATAGAATAATTATTATGTTTTTATGAGGATTTATTGATTTTTTTAGAGCATTCACTCAGTTCTCTAATGAATTGATGAAGATGTAACCGAAAACATTTATTTGCGATGTAAAAGAATGTTTTTATGTACAAAAGGTACTAAGAACAACATAACTAACTACCGGTCCATAGCTGTTATAAGTAACTTCTCAAAAATCCTAGAAATAATGTTACACAATCGACTTTATTTTCATATTGAAAATCAATATCTCCGTACCAACATGGATTTATGAGTGGTCGTTCAACTACCTCAAATCTAATTGAGAAAACCCAATTTATTGCTGAAACTTTGGATGCAGAATTGCAGAAATACAGATTGATGTCGTGTATACCGATTTTTCCAAAGCTTTCGATCGGCTTGATCATAATGTATTAACATTGAAATTGGAGTCATATGGTAAGTATATCCAATGCTCTATTATCTCTGTTTAAAACTTATTTTAGTAATAGATACCTATTTGCGCAGTATTGTAGCTTTCACTATTGTAAATTCCATCAATCTTCAGGAGTTCCGCAAGGGTCAATCCTGGGGCCACTGTTGTTTGTTATATTTATTAATGAGTTAACTGAATGCCTCGATGTCAACTATTTACTCTGTGCGGACGACCTGAAGTTGTTCTTGGAAGTCAAATCCTCTACTGATTATACTAGATTACAAGATAACCTTAACAGATTACAGAATTGGTGTTCATGTAATAATTTACCTTTGAATGTAAACACATGTAAAATTATGTTTTATAGTCGACGAAAACTAATCTAGATTCTGATTTTAATTGGTGAATCTTTTTTAAATAGAGTTACGCAATTTACTGACCTTGGTGTTTCATTTGATAATAGATTATCGTTTGACGAGTACATTAGTTTAGTAACCAAATCTCTGAAATTTAGGCTTTATTTTGTGTAATTGTATGGACTTTCAGAACGTAAAGGTTCTAAATATATTGTATGCAGCATTTGTGCGTTGCAAACTTGAATATGCCTGGGTTGTTTGGAGTCCCATTTACAATATTTATAATATTCAATCAGAGAAAGTACAACGGAGATTTTTAAAGACTATTCATTTTATTAGTTATGGATTTTATCCTCCTCGTGGTACACCTCAAGAATTATTGCTTTCTTGTTATAAATTTAATAGTCTCTGTCCTCTGTCGTAGGCGAATTATGTTTTCATTTATATTCCTTTTGATTGATGATTTCCAATTATCAGAAAGAAGTTTGAAGATCGACTTGATATATTTTTTCATTCTATGAATGACGTAAAAAATTGTTTGTCTAGCAAATGTCATCCTTATCTTGTACGTGTTAGCTTATTTGTTTTATTTGTCTGTTATTGTTTGTACATAAGTTCTTTTGTCTGGATTTTATTTTGTGCTCTATGCTCTATTTTAGTAGTACTTATATTTTTATATTTCATTTTTTGTCTTTTTCTTTTTAAATTTAGTTAAGGTTTTCTGTTTTACCTTATCCCGTAATTGGGACTTTGTCCCGTTAGATATTGTAATTACTAAATAAATAAATAAATAAATAAATAAATAAATAAATAAATAAATAAATAAATAAATAAATAAATAAATAAATAAATAAATAAATAAGTAAATAAGTAAATTCCTCATTCAATTAATGTAATTAATTTATAGTTTGTTTGTATTTGTAATAAAATATTTGTAAGTATTTGTAAGCAATAAATCATAATTTATAAATATATTAAGAATGTTTAAAGAAATTGATAGTTCATGAAGTTATGGGGTAATTTAAAAAAAAATTGCGTCAGTAATACTCCACGCCATTTGTAAGTATTTGAGTAATAAATTAGAGTTTGTAAGTGATTCGTTATGGATATATTTACTAATATACTGTTTAAAATTTGGAGAGTAGTATTTTTTCCTAGTAAGTCATATTAATATTACACTATTATATTATTAACAATAACTAGTATTGTCTTGTTCATTTAATTGTCGTATGAATAGTTAATTTGGAAAATTAAGTATTTTTATAACGATAGATCCAAGAATTTAAAACCAAATGTAGTCTCAGTCTCTTCAATGTTCATTATGACTTAAGAAACTGAAAAGTCTGTCAAATGGCTGAAGAATCTTGTTTTATCTTGACTTCCGTTCCTGGTTATTGAACTGTAAGGCATCAGGGTAAACTTTCATGTTTATTGCAAACCTGATTCATTAAAAAAATGGACTTATGGCTTCGATTATTTATTTTTACGCAAAACAATTTCTGCAGTACAGTTTACTACCCGGCCGATTTTATTTTCTCGGAATATCTCGACGAAAAAAGAATACAAGAAAAAATTGTCCCGTTCCTTCTGAACAATTTGTATTTCAGATGCAATAAATTCGCGTCCCCTACTTCATGTACGGGCGCCGACCGAAAGAAAAGCCATTAAAATTGCCCTACGTCCCGGAAACCATCCGTACTTGACCCGGAACCCTCATCTCGCTCCGAACTTACCGCCATAAACACAGTAAGCAAGTTTCCCCATTCCCATATAACACCAGTCCGGACGGAGGAGCATTTCTTTCGCGGAATGACCCACGTAAATAGTCCACCTCCACTCGAGGAGATCGGCATTTGTTTTTATTAGGGTCCCGGGATTGTCGCGCTACGTGTCGACGTCCAACGAAATGAAAACAGCACAAATCAGTCAGGGGCCCCCGCGGCCCCGCCAAGGTGGGTAGAGTGCCAAAGGTGAGCTTATTCGATTTTGGGCCAAGGTTGGCAGGTGTGCTCGTTCTACGTTATGACGTCAACAGTTAGGAAGTGTGTGAAAGTGCGGATGTATTAATTTCATCAAGCATATTACACTTTTTTTTTGCAATTCACTTAAAATGTAATTTACAAAGTGTTATAGTTACAGTGTGTCTCTGGATAGGATTTCAAAATGTGAAATTTTCCCTAAGCAATGTGCCTTTAATTTTTGTTTGCGTCAAGGATGTTCGATAGATCTTTTGCTGGGTAAGCAAAAGCAACAAAGCAAGTACAATGCAACACACCCAAAAAAAATAGAGATTAAACTTTAATACAATCTTTATTCCAAAAATTTTGTGGGTTGACTTAAAACTTGCAACTTGTAACTCAAATTGTGAATATCTTCCTTAACAATAATAGAGAATATTTTATTAACTTTGTTGTCTTTTCTAATCTAATACAATCAAATGCAATACAAGGATTGTTTTTTTTTAATTCCAGAAAAATTTACTTTATTAGCAATTAATTTAATCTATTCAATTTTGAATAAATCTATCTCTTTGTATTGCATTTTGCCTATCTTACAGGGGCATAATTTCCTATTTACTGGCAGAAAATTCAACTCTAATTAAACATGGCTGTCCCTACTGATAAATTGGTTCGAGCTCGTGGACTTTGTGTAGTTTTTAGAAATATGATTGTTTGGCTTGTATTTATTTTTATTCAGGTAAGTTCTATAGTTTATTATGCATCCTTTTTCTTAGGTTTGATGCGATAGAAAAGGATTATTTATAGGCTACAGCTATCTGTTTTCTTTATAGTGCACTTTATTTTTATTTTTTAGGTACCTGGTATTTGCTCACTTGCATTTTTCCTTATTGAAAACTACGTAGATGTCCTGCCTACCATTTATGGGGCCACTGGAAACCTCTATGGACTGCTTACAACTTGTAACGGAAAGTTTCTTATTGATGGCAAATTTCCAAACAAACTTTTAACTTTTCTGGTTTAGTTTAATTTTTTTACTTGACTATTTCTTTCTTGTTCAAATTTAAATTTATTGGAGCTGCCTCTCTACTCTGCATTCTCCAAAAACCCGAGCCGTAACCAATCAATAAACTTTTGTTTTTCATCCTTTCTGGATTATTCTGGTTCTATTTTTGTTTAAGGTCCCTTCAGAGAATTTTTACTCCTTGGATGTCCTTTTTTAACAACACTTTTTCCTTTCATTGGATCAGATGTTTGTTCAAATTTGTCAAAACGTTATCTATTCATTCCATTATATCAATAATTACATTGTAAGTGCATATTTTTATTGTTTTAAAATGTTTAGTAATATTTTATTCTTTAATTACAATTTTATTTTCCCGATCCTAACCATTTTTAAGAGCAATATTCGCATTTGATTAGTTTTTTCCTCTCATAAGAGCCTGTGTATAAGAGCATAATTTTTAATATCATTTAAAAAAAAATTACATTGGCAATCGATTTGATATTTTTACATGAGGTTTGCATATTTATTAACATATTTCAATGATTTTGAAAACGTTCTTACCATTTTTTTTTTCAGTATCGAACTTGCTTAAATACAGTTTTTAACGAAATACGTTGTAGATATGCAAAAAGTCTATGTAATTTTCCACAACTTCTATCAGTGTAGCAGCTTTGAGTTTAATACTTGTATTATTATTTTCGGAATCCCTTCGACGCAGGAAAACTAAACGAACTACCATTAGAGTTAATCCAGAAGGTTTTGCAACTAACAAAATCATTTACTCTCACTTTGTGAGTCTGTAGATGCGGCAGCGGCAGTATTTTTTTTATTCTGTATTTTCCTGTCGCATTATGGCTTAACCATTCGGGGCATTAAAATAATTAGTGGCGGACAACGGATTTCGCAAATTGTAACCGCACCAGTAATAAATCCCAATTAATTACGGGCATGATGGAGGTTTACAGTCCACGAATATCGGGTCGAAAAATAAAAGAAGCGACGAGCAGAGGCCAGAGGCGTAGGCAAAAGGATCAAATCATTTTTCGCGCTCGTTTTGAATATAATAGTTATTTATGTACCAAGAGAGATACAGGGCATAATCATCCTAGACTTCCCGTGGTGCATACAATGATTTATTTTTTACTAAGACATGCGATTTTATATTTATTTTAAATTTAATAATTAAATGCAAATGAGAATGAAAACAGTTTTTCAATATGTAAACGATGTATCCGAGATGTATCTTGATGTTTAATTCTGAGGAGACATATTGATAAGGCAGAATGGATAATATTCTAGCAATAGTTGCTGCTAGAGCCAATGAAGCCAATGAAGAATTACTGTCTAAGAAATCTAAATTACTTTATGATAGAGAATATAAGCTTTTTGAGACTTGGACAAGCAGAAATTCAGTGACAGCTGTTAGTAAAACTACACTGCTCAAAATAATTAGAGGAACACTTATTTAAATCTCAATAACTTTTTTATTTGTAATACTATATAAATCTAATAATGCATATCTTAAAGACTAACATTTTGTTCGAATAAATTTACGAAAATAAAACAAATTTATATAATCACTCTTGAGACAACAGCGCCAATTCAAAAAAACTACAAGAAATAAAGTGAAGAGTCTGTGATCCTGTCTGTATAACATAAAGGTCCTGGTGAGATTTGGTTCACTAATATCGTGTATGTCTTCCATTAGCACGAATTACTGCTTGACACCTCCGTGGTAAGCTTCGGATGAGCCTACGAATGTCTTCTTGTGGTATATTCTCCCATTCTTCGATTAGGGCATTTGTTAACTGTTGGAGAGTCTGAGGTGGGTCTGGGCGCCTCCGAACACGCCTATCTAACAAATCCCAAAGATGTTCGATGGGGTTTAGATCAGGACTTAGCGGAGGCCAATCCATGGANTTTATAGTGCACTTTATTTTTATTTTTTAGGTACCTGGTATTTGCTCACTTGCATTTTTCCTTGTTGGAAACTACGTAGATGTCCTGCCTACCATTTATGGGGCCACTGGAAACCTCTATGGACTGCTTACAACTTGTAACGGAAAGTTTCTTATTGATGGCAAATTTCCAAACAAACTTTTAACTTTTTTGGTAAGTTAAATTTTTTTACTTGACTATTTCTTTTTTGTTCAAATTTAAATTTATTGGAGCTGCCTCTCTACTCTGCATTCTCTAAAAACCCAAGCCGTAACCAATCAATAAACTTTTGTTTTCCATCCTTTATGGATTATTCTGGTCCTATTTTCGCTTAAGGTCCCTTCACAGAATTTTCAGTCCTTGGATGTCCTTTTTTAACAACACTTTTTCACTAAACTCCTTATGTCTAATACATTTTTTACAAATGTCCTTTTATTTTAACATATAATTATATAACTAATTATTAAAATATTCCTTATTTTATGTTTTTTCTATGGGTCATATCCAGGTACTTGTAAAGCCAACTTTAGTTTTGACATTTGTGAAAATTATAATTTAATTTGACAATTGATAAAAATATTCATACTATGACTTAAGTTAAATTGAGATATCTTCTATGCAGTTACTCGTCTTTCCAGGATATGTATACCAGATTCATTTATAGATTTTGAGCTTTTATTTGATATATGTCACTCACAGGTTTAAATTCTGTTTTCTCAATGTACTGAGTGTTAACAAGTGTCGATGGCATGCATTTTTTTTAAATTTATTTTGTACTTGTGAATTAAATTAAAATTATTATTTTTAAACTATGTGATATCCTTAATTATTACTAGTTTTATATTCAGTAACAATTTTATACTATTTTGTTGTTGCTATAATAATAGTTAATATATTTTTTTATATGATCCAAAGTTCATTCAGGTAATTTTTCATTCGTGTCTCTATATGTGTACATTTCCAATTCGTTACAATATTTATTCATTAAGAGCTCGTAAAACTATAGGTGAAAACTGGCAACATTGCACATCAGTATGGCGTAGTGGTAAAAGTTGGGTCAACTGTCAACTGTGCTTAGCGTGTATACCGTAAAGATGAATGAACATCCAAGATACAAAGGGAAAGTAATGACTGAAGAAAGTAAAATGTGCAGACCATATCATAACTATCAGAAGCTCAGTGTATGGTAGTGAGACGTTGCTTTGTCAAATTGAAGATTATGACAGAACATCTATACTGTTCGATTTGAGATCCTTTCAATTTTTGTTTCAAATTGCTATTATATTGCATTAGATTACGAAAAAATTATTTAATATTAATTATTACTACATATTATGTTTTCGACTGGAATAATTGTATAGTCTATAATCCAGCTATTCAAATATAGCGCATCAGTCGAAGCGTTAAATACAGCATACAGTGTTGCCATATTTCCTTTCATTGGATCAGATGTTTGTTCAAATTTGTCAAAACGTTATCTATTCATTCCATTATCTCAATAATTACATTGTACGTGCATATTTTTATTGTTTTAAAATGTTTAGTAATATTTTATTCCTTAATTACAATTTTATTTTCCCGATCCTAACCATTTTTAAGAGCAATATTCGCATTTGATTAGTTTTTTCCTCCCATAAGAGCCTGTGTATAAGAGCATAATTTTTAATATCATTTAAAAAAAAACTACATTGGCAATCGATCTGATATTTTACATGAGGTTTGCATATTTATTAACAAATTTCAATGATTTTGAAAACGTTCTTACCATTTTTTGTTCGGTATCGAACTTCCTTAAATACAGTTTTTAACGAAAACCGTTGTAGATATGCAAAAAGTCTATGTAATTTTCCACAACTTCTATCAGTGTAGCAGCTTTGAGTTTAATACTTGTATTATTATTTTCGGAATCCCTTCGACGCAGGAAAACTAAACGAACTACCATTAGAGTTAATCCAGAAGGTTTTGCAACTAACAAAATCATTTACTCTCACTTTGTGAGTCTGTAGATGCGGCAGCGGCAGTATTTTTTTTATTCTGTATTTTCCTGTCGCATTATGGCTTAACCATTCGGGGCATTAAAATAATTAGTGGCGGACAACGGATTTCGCAAATTGTAACCGCACCAGTAATAAATCCCAATTAATTACGGGCATGATGGAGGTTTACAGTCCACGAATATCGGGTCGAAAAATAAAAGAAGCGACGAGCAGAGGCCAGAGGCGTAGGCAAAAGGATCAAATCATTTTTCGCGCTCGTTTTGAATATAATAGTTATTTATGTACCAAGGGAGATACAGGGCATAATCATCCTAGACTTCCCGTGGTGCATTCAATGATTTATTTTTTACTAAGACATGCGATTTTATATTTATTTTAAATTTAATAATTAAATGCAAATGAGAATGAAAACAGTTTTTCAATATGTAAACGATGTATCCGAGATGTATCTTGATGTTTAATTCTGAGGAGACATATTGATAAGGCAGAATGGATAATATTCTAGCGATAGTTGCTGCTAGAGCCAATGAAGCCAATGAAGAATTACTGTCTAAGAAATCTAAATTACTTTATGATAGAGAATATAAGCTTTTTGAGACTTGGACAAGCAGAAATTCAGTGACAGCTGTTAGTGAAACTACACTGCTCAAAATAATTAGAGGAACACTTATTTAAATCTCAATAACTTTTTTATTTGTAATACTATATAAATCTAATAATGCATATCTTAAAGACTAACATTTTGTTCGAATAAATTTACGAAAATAAAACAAATTTACATAATCACTCTTGAGACAACAGCGCCAATTCAAAAAAACTACAAGAAATAAAGTGAAGAGTCTGTGATCCTGTCTGTATAACATAAAGGTCCTGGTGAGATTTGGTTCACTAATATCGTGTATGTCTTCCATTAGCACGAATTACTGCTTGACACCTCCGTGGTAAGCTTCGGATGAGCCTACGAATGTCTTCTTGTGGTATATTCTCCCATTCTTCGATTAGGGCATTTGTTAACTGTTGGAGAGTCTGAGGTGGGTCTGGGCGCCTCCGAACACGCCTATCTAACAAATCCCAAAGATGTTCGATGGGGTTTAGATCAGGACTTAGCGGAGGCCAATCCATGGATTGAATCCCGTGATGTTGAAGGTAGTTCATGGTGATAATCGCAGTATGTGGCCTTGCGTTATCTTGCATAAACAGAAAATTTGGACCTATACCATAAGCGGCTGGTATAACATGATCTTCTAGAATGAGATCAATGTACCGTTCAGCGGTTAGAGTCCCTGGAACTATGACAAGATCGGTTCTTTCATCAAGACTAATTCCGCCCCAAACCATCACTGACCCACCACCAAATCTTTCGACTTCTTGTATGGTAGCTGAAGAATGGCGTTCATGTGGACGTCGGTATACACGTACTCGACCATCACAACGACTTAAACGAAATCGTGACTCATCTGTGAAGAGTACTGGTCCCCAATATCGAAGTTGCCATGCCACGTACTCACGTGCAAAATGTAAACGAGACCTTATGAGATACGGAGTTAAAATAGGTTTTCGCACGGGTCTTCTTGGTCTCAAGTTTGCTTTTCTCAGTCTATTCCTAACTGCCTGATCAGGAATTTCCAACCCATGAGTCGTTCTGAGCCTACTTTGAAGGTCTTTTGCTGTGGACGTACGAGAACGCAAGGAGGATAGGACTAAACACCTGTCCTGAATTCGGTTTGTTTTCCTCTTAGGACCTTGTCCAATGCGTTTTTTATATCCTCCGGTTTCTAAGTAACGACTCCATACGCGATGGATGACAGAAGGGCTTACGTTAAAATCTCTTGCAACCTGTCGAATACTTGTGCCATACTCTATACTAGCAACAACACGAACGACTTCAACTTCACTTAGATGCCTCATTTTTTACAATTTATGCTGAACTGTCAACATTGTTTACTATTCCAAGGCACAGCATATTTCTAAATTGAAATTTTGATTGTATGTTTCACTTTATTTCTTGTAGTTTTTTTGAATTGGTACTATTGTCTCAAGAATGATTATGTAAATTTGTTTTATTTTCGTAAATTTATTCGAACAAAATGTTAGTCTTTAAGATATGCATTATTAGATTTATATAGTATTACAAATAAAAAAGTTATTGAGATTTAAATAAGTGTTCCTCTAATTATTTTGAGCAGTGTATATCAATGGGATATTTTCAAGAACTGGTGTGAATTACCTTCTATTATAATTTTTGATAATTTATGTATTTTATTTATGTTTTAGTCAGAATCATTCAGCCCTAACACATCATGAACCAAGTTCAATGTTAAAGACCACATTATTAGTGCTCAGAAAAGTAAATATAGGAGAATATTATTGATTAGAGGCTTATATGAATCAAATATTGAAAGGATATATTACAAAAAAGTCTAAGATATTGACAAGAGAGGATATTTTGAAATTTATTAGAGAAGTCATACATATCTTTTGGAAAAGGTAATATAGGAAATAATTGGCTATATTATTACATGTACTTAATAGGTTTTTGTTATTGTAGGTTGTTCTAGTAATAGGATTTGGAGGATTAAGAAGATATAGTTGGTAAAGCTCTCGATAGATGATATAGATGACAAAGGAATCGTTGTTGTAGTAAAAATTAACGATACAAATACTGGAGCACCAAAATCTCTTATTGTAGAAGAAAATAAAATGCGCGCTCTCCAATTGTATCGACAGTATACGAGTATATCTTTGCGACCAAAAGAAATTAAAGAACGGCGGTTTTTTCTGACATATCGGAATAGTCGATGTACTGCGCAACAGGATTGTAAAATATTTAGGCTACGCAGATGCTAACATGTCCACAGGTCATTATTTGCGTCGTACATCGGCAACTCTTCTCGTAGATGCAGATATGGTAACATTGAAAAGACATGGAAAATGGAAGAGCGATACTGTAGCGTCAGGATATGTAGACGATAGCATAACGCCCAAGAACAAAATATCTAGTTTAATAGCAGGAGTCGAAAAAACTAGTGATGAGAACTTTTCTGAATTGATTGTGAGGGAAAATGAACAACATTTATTCGATGGTAAAGAAAATTTAGGTTGTTTTTCTGGTGTTACTGTTAAATCCTTCTGAAAGTGTACTTTCGTTTTTAAAAAGGGTCGTAAATGATTTTTGTTATTAATTTAAAGCAAATTATTGTTATATATCAAACATTAATGTTAATAAATTTTGTACTTTCATTTGTCTGCTTCATTTATACAAGGCATATTGACTATTCTGTCCTTGCAAAAAGAGGTGTATTCCTATTCCGTTTCCTAGAAATAAACAAGCTGTATCGCATCGTCTAAGTGAAAAATAAATAATTTAGAAATACATTTGGGTTTCTGATGTTGGATAAAAGGGATCATGAAATACATCCACACGACAAAATTCCGTCAAAAAATTTTTCCGTGGAGTAGTATTATTATTATTCTCGCCTACGCCACTGTCCAGGTCGTATGGGGCACACACGGAGCACGATCCGGCCGGGGTAAATTATGGCTCGGTAATTAAATTCCGGGATTGAACGCTCTTTATAATAATCCTGGCAGGGGTAGACACGTGCAATTTTTGATATAAGATTAAAATATTAAAATCCAATCTCATCCGGCAGTATTTTTCAAGCGACGTATACGGTTTTGCTCTATCGAGATTAGGTCAGGGAACTCATTAAAATTTGTAGCCCGATTCGTATTGAAAGTGAAATTTATAGGTAGAGACGTTTTTCAGTAACTTTCAGATAAATAACTGGTGTTAAGTACCGAGTAAAAGTAATTATTCAATTTCACGTGCATTCTTTACTTAAGGCTTGTGATAACGTTTTAACTAACATAAGTCTATAACGTTCATTTTTAATTTATCAAAGATTTGTTCTCTTTTTTTTAGCTTCCCGTCGAGTGACGGGACAAAAGAGTTGTTGAGCTCAATAACTCTTTTGTTCTTGGCCTTGAAGTCCAGTATTTCCTGTATTGTGTCTCAGTCCATTTTGCCAGAACCCTCCTGACCACACTGGGAGATGTACCGCAGAAGAGCTGCGTCAATTTGCCCCAATAAATGTCATGTGTTTGATCATTTTTTTTATTCAAAAATACAAGAAATACTTTTAAAATATGCAGGTAAACAAAGACAATTCAAAGTTTCTGCAGTGTGAAGAACATTACAAAGAAGCATGGGTGATAGCCACTGTTCTTGACGTTTCAAAGAAAACTAGCGATTTAGAATGATCTCATTCATCGTTTATAATATTCATGGAAAATAGTTTTCATCTCTTGCAGTAACTTTGTTGCTGAATTTCAGTTGCTACTTAATATCAAACTTCCCACAAACACTAGATGATCTTGCCTTGGAAACTTTCAGTTATAATTAATTCTGCTTTCAAAACCATCTAGATTTCATTGGTAAAATTGCTTTGTAATATCTTAATTCATGGAGCAAATCCTGTTTGAATATTTACGACAGTAATTGTATTTTGAGTTTCAGTAGGTTTTCTAATGTTTTCTAACCTTTTCCACGTTTAGTGGTGTACACTACAAGACCGATACGTTGCGTTTCTGATTCGTGCAGAGTTACGCGAGACTGAGAAAGAACACATTCGGATAAAAGGAACAAGATATACGCGCTCACAATGGGCCACGGGACAAAGCTCCATGTAACAAGCTTTGTCTAGTGTCCATTTATGGGCGGAGCTATCTCAGATGCAAACTTATCTGCGTCAGTGTGTATGCTGACTTTCAATTTTTCTTAAAAGTTAATTTCAATAATTTAAAAAAGTATCCAACTGACCTAACATACGAGTACCAAATACTTACAGGTTTAAACAAACACTGTACCTTCGTTACTTATAGATTCTTTCCTATCTTTAAAAGAAGTAAAGTGCCTATAAGTCCAGGTGTATATACTTCTCTGCACAGCCGTCAACTTGACAGTTATGAACTCTACCTAGCAGGAATTAACGCGGCAAAATATTATCTAGCAATAAATCTAAAATCAAGCTGGCTTCTCGCAATTAACGTCCTTATTAAAACGGCTCGAACCTGCACCGCTGCTAAGAAGAGTTTTCATTAAGCTTATTTTTAGGCTACACTAAGAACACTGTTTGTTTAATACCAAGCAGTATAGTGGAACTTAATAATAATCTAAAATAGTTCTAATAAAGTCCCTAGTAACGCATTATTTGTGTTTGTTTATAGTGCGCGTGACAAAATGCTTGACACAATCATTAATATCTGACACAGACAGATACAATTTGAGATGATCTGCATAAGGGCACCACAATTCAGGTTCCGGACAATGTCATTAATAAAGACTAGAAATAATAGGGGGCCAAGCACCGATCCTTGAGGGACCCCAGAATTGGTATTTATTTCTAGTGATCGGAAACCACGATACTCCACTGTCAGTTTCCTTTGAGAGACGTATAATTTGAAAAAGGTATTAAATGGTTTAGGTAAGTCAAAGTTTGATCATTTTTATAGTAGAATACCATGGTCTGGGTGATCAAATGTTATTGGGAAATCAGTATAGGTGACATCTACCTGAACATTGTCAAAATTTTAGGACTTAAATGTTGTGTATTTAGTATAAAAACAATTACAGTTTTTTAAATCCATTTTAAGTTAATAAAAAACATACCTAATATACTGAAATTGTTAAATAATGTAATCATTCAAAGAAATGTTTCGCATTCTTACTGTTCTATTATCACCCTTGACAAATACTAATCACGTAAAAGGCTCCTACAATGAGATCTATTTGCTTCTCCATTTTACTTAGGACTGTTTTATCAACTTCCTTTCGTTTGGAGTTAATAACTATTGATATAACAAAATTGTATACAAACATCAAACTAAAGCTAATAACAGAAATATATTTTTATAAAACAATGACAGTAACCAACAAAACATCCATAAAATGAATTTTCGTTATCAAGCTTATTTGGAATTGTTTGAAAATAAAGTGTTAAGTCATCCTATACTTCTACTTACTGATTCACTAACAATCGTGTTTACGTGTTTTAATACTTTTAATAATAGAGTCGTATTTACTTAACACATACGTGCTGACTTATTAACAATCATTATATTTTTTTAATTCCATTTGGTATTGCTTAGGTGGTAACAATATGTCATATTCATTATTTACAATTTACAATAGTATTTTATCAAATCAGAAGTGGGATTAGAGAACGTCTTATTTTTCAGAAATAAAATTGGGCCATTTTTAAATTGTAATACAAAAAGCTAATTACTTATATTTGAATTTTTAGAGACATAATAATTGCAGATAAGGTGTTTAAGTTAACGATTTTTTTCCTCCAAAACTGAAGTTTACTGATTTCTCAATTTTTCTGAAGGAAATTATATCGTATTTAGCACATTTTTCCACCAGAGACCATTATTTTTCTAAGAATGCTTAATATACGAGTACTTCGAATCCGACAACTTTTCTTTAACATATTATTTCTCATAGTCAAGTAAATCGCATTCTCAGTGTACATTTCGCTGCAGTTGCACCTCAGTTTCAATTTGTTGCTGTTCGTCTAGCTCCCCGACGCTAATAAACAGGGAGAGGCAATTAAAACACCAAACACGGAATAATTAATATTCACGTAACGAAATGGGTTTAATTGACTTTTACATAACCGAGAGGAAATGGAGTAGGGCCGAAGAAAGTTTGCCAGAGCCAAGAAAATTGAGTGTAGTAATTATGTCTTCTAATTGCTCCAGCTAACCGGAACGGGTGGGGGGATGACTGAGAGATGTTTACCGTGTTTCAAAGCAAACTGCGTGCACCCAGTCTGAGGGAACAAACAGAAGTTTTCCTCGGAAAAGCGTAGATTTATTAGGACGGCGTTGTAGGTTTTCCAAGTTTTCCAATAACTTTCATAAGGACGATCCAATTTCGATGCTGCCTACACCACTTTTCTTAGAAAAAAAATATAGTTTCGAGGAATACAAAAGTTGGGAATAAATTAAACGGTGGATTTTTTAGTTTAAAAAATAAATTTTTGTCATATGAAGTTATGCTCTACGGGTTTTCTTTTCCAAGCTAGAGGGCGCTGAAAAATTTCAAAAAATTTAGTTTTTCTCCAATAACTGTCGAACATTAGATAATGGAACGAAATTTTAGCCGTAGCTTAATTTTATTATTAAAAATTAAAAAATATATCTGTTCTTCTGAAAACAAAGTTTACATGTTTTAGAGTAGATTGAAAAAGAATTATAAAATTCATTAATTTTTCTGCTTGTTATGATTTTTTAAATTTCTGAAATCATCCCTTAACTTCTAGCCACCCTAACTCTGTTAATTTTAATAGTACAAGAAAAAGTCAATAGACCAATTTTATGTAGAATTTTATGCTCTACAACTTTTATACGATTTTTTTCTGGCTGTTACCCCTTTAGAGGTACCTTGAAAAACCCCGATATTTTATCCTTTTTCACCCCTTGCCGAGGGTTGAAAAAAATTACTGTCATTTATTGTTATTATATACCTCAAACAAAGTTATATAAAAAATTCAGGCAAGTTAACCAAAATTGCGATTTAATGGTCCATTTATTTGGACAATTTTGTATATTTTTCTGTTAATTGATATTTATTTTGCACTCTTTTGTATAAAAATATTAATTTAAACAATATTATCCACAAATATTGACAAATACATGTTACAATTAAACTATTAATAAATAGAAATGTTTGAAAAGTCATTAACAATAACTAAATAAACAATGTTCTAGTACTTGACACGCAAAATGAGGTTAAAAAAAATCGAAAATTTGCATCTAATTCACTTTATTTCTAGATTACATTATATAAATTCTGTCACACTTGCCCTCACTAAAGTCACACTAGTACAAATTCGCACCGGTCGTACATTGAGACTTTCTAGTTTGGCCGATAATAACAGACTGAGGCCAGCTATGGTACGACTCGAGTGTTTGGGCTACAGAAGGAATTATCGAGGTAGGGGCAGCTGCTACCTGAGAAAAACCAGGTGTTAAAGAAACGGTGGTGCGAATTCGCACTAGTGTGACCTTACAGGGTTAAGAATACATCTCTAATATTTGGAACAGACCATTTTTATTTTTTTTGTGCCTGATTTTTTTGGGAAAGTCCAAATGATCTTTCTTGTCTTGAATAAACTAATAATTAATTCCTACGATTTTTTAAAATAAAGTGTTTCTTCAATTATTTACTTTTCTCCATACTGTCTATTTGATATTCATCAAAAAAATATGTCACCATAACATATTATTTATAGTACACGAAATAGCACAAAATTGTAAACCTCGAATGTGTTTTACATCTCCTGTTCCTCACACAACCGTTTATATGCTGCATTTTATTTTCAGCAAATTGCCGAAACTAGAGCGCCCAGTTTGTTCTCTGACCGATAAATATAGTGGAAATTAAAAAAAACTCCGCCGAACCGTACTGCGCGGTTTAACACACACCAACGATGGGTTATTTATAGAGGATTAATTTTTCTCAATTGCAGTCCGGGAGTTCGAAAAATAACAGGATGCACTCGTACTTCCCTCCCAATAACTGGCTTATATAAATATAAATGTTATGCTCTTCGAAAATGTGTTTGCGTAATGGTGACGATGTTCGTTTAAATTTAGATTAAATTTCTGTAAACGGTATTGTCGAATTATTTTCGCTTAACTTTCTAATAGGAACCACGATAAGTCGTGCTTATACTAATCGGGTGCAGACAGAAATTGACATATTTGTAATCTCAGACCAGTATCATAACGGTATTAACTGACAAAAGAGTTTACTATTAACTAATTAACTTCTCGAAAAGGAGTTTATAATTATCATTACACTTTAATTAATACGTGGGGACTGAAAAAGGTTATATGTTCAGAGAATGAATTTCAAGCACTTACCATCCACTGCTTACGTAGAATGTAATCCAGTGACTAGCTGTACAGGGTAAAAAAACACCATAAGTCTCCAGGAATAGTTTTAATAACAATAAACAATACAAACAAACAAAATAACGACACAACGGGCTCGAACAACATTATTAATTTATTTATTTACACGCGACAGCGTACCGAGATTCAGGGAATGCGAGATCCATAGCAAAATTTGGAATGACTTTATCCATTATTAAATCAACCCGATACTCTAAAACTAAGTAGACGTGGAACCCAAGGAACCCAACTGCCTTTTTTCGGAGATCTCTCCTGAATTCGACACTTCGCTTCGACACGCCCATTTCTTGGATCCAGAAGTTTCTATTCTTATCTTACTGACGGGCACCCTGGATATCGGGACGCTTTGGCATAACTGTGCCATTTTAATAGTTATCTAATGGACTGAATTTACATTTATATAAATAATTCTGTGACTAACTGGACCTACAAGTAACCCTAGCCTTCATCTAGTGACTCCGTGTAGCAATACGGGACGGATTAGTCAATTTCATTTAATCTATTNAAAGGTTATATGTTCAGAGAATGAATTTCAAGCACTTACCATCACCATTACCATTGCTTACGTAGAATGTAATCCAGTGACTAGCTGTACAGGGTGACAATGAAGTTGGAAGAACAAAAAAAACAATATAAGTCTCCAGGAATAGTTTTAATAACAATAAACAACACAAACAAACAAAATAATGACACAACGGGCTCGAACAACATTATTAATTAATTTATTTACACGCGACAGCGTACCGAGATTCAGGGAATGCGAGATCCATAGCAAAATTTGGAATGACTTTATCCATTATTAAATCAACCCGAGACTCTAAAACTAAGTAGACTGCTCAATGTGGAACCCAAGGAAAAACTGCCTTTTTTCGGAGATCTCTCCTGAATTCGACACTTCGCTTCGACACGCCCATCCAGGGCACCCTGGATATCGGGACGCTTTGGCATAACTGTGCCATGTTAATAGTTATCTAATGGACTGAATTTACATTTATATAAATAATTCTGTGACTAACTGGGCCTACAAGTAACCTTAGCCTTCATCTAGTGACTCCGTGTAGCAATACGGGACGGATTAGTCAATTTCATTTAATCTATTCTTATAACTAGGAAAATCCGCCTAAAAACCAGCTATTTGATCTATTATTATTTTTATTAGCACGCGTCCCGGCTTTTGTTACACATTATTGAGTAGAATTGAGTGAAATTGAGTGATTTTTTTGTTGCAGTGGATAAGAATTTCAGTATTGTGTTGTCAGTAAAATCATGTAATGCTATAACAGAATGAATAAATAGAATGAATTAAATTTGTCATGCATTTAGTTAAGAAGTATATAACTGGCAACACTGCGTCGTTTGAAAATTTCAAATAAGGTTAATAATCCAGAAATAACGTGCTGTAAATAACCTTTAGCTGGGAAAAGAAGATATTTTTTAAGATATCTCGTTACTCGTTGTCTTTACAGCAAAAATAGTTATGTAACAAATTAAAGATCAAGAAATTTTCTACAAAATAGATGCTAACCATTTTTTCATAAAACCGACCCGTTTAAGTTCTTTATTCGAATAAATAACCGAATGATTAGTGTTGTCATGTCTTTTAAGTAAAAGTGTTTTCAGTTTTTTAAGTTTTACTTGAAAATCAGGCTGTTTCCGAAAAACATAAGAGAGTAGTAATTTGTATAAAATTGAAAGACGAATCCGAAAATATTATGGTTGTTAACGTAAAGCAGTGGCGTACTATTTTATTTAGAAAAATATACCGCCGATACCCTGTATCTCCGCCACTGGAGCATGTAAATTTTAGGAAAAGCCCTCAGATTTTGGACAATATTTTCATAAATACATGTGCCCAATTTCAAATTATTTTACTCACCAGTTTTTAAATTATTTAAAAAAATTAAAAATATTTTTTGAAGTATAACACCCTGTATTTTTTAACGAAGCGTCCTAGATAAAAACTTTATAAGAGAAACTCCCCTTAAAATTCATAAAAGAATACGAGGTTTCATTTTTGGTCACCATTTGCGAATCACCCTGTATAACCACCAAATATCAAAACTTTCGCAACATGGAGCAGAGTAATAATGTTAAAATTGGAGGCATATATTCAAATTTAATATTTTACTCCTAAAATAAAGTGAATAATAAGTTTTTTATATTACGCCCCCCCCCCAGGCAGAATTTCTACAGTTTCAATTTGTCGGTCTCGTTGCCCAGGATCATGTACCCTAGAAATTCCGCGAAATAATATACAAAAACGCCCCGAACGGAATATATTTAATTTGCTCGGCGCCGAAAAAGTCACGGGCGCGCGACGTCGCCTGTCCCCGCGACCATACGGCTTGTTGATTACGATTTTCCAGCGTGTTAACCGGCCAGGAAAACGGTTTTTTTCTCAAAAATTACACCGACGTCGGAAATTCTCTCATGCACAAACAAACGGCCCTCATACGCGCTCGGTTTAGTCGCTTTTTTACTGCAGTGCGTACCCTGGTATATGAGGGGCGACGCGACGCTAATTTGTTTTATTTGATGTTAATTTTTAGAAGGAGGGGCTATTCTAATTATGTCAAAATGAAAAAATATTAATGACGTCGGAAAATAATTCACACTTCGACTATTCGGAAAGAAGAATATTATTGCACTTCAGTTTTACTGTATTCCATTTGGATGCTAATTGGGTTGAGGGTGTAATAAATTGAGTCTAAAGTGATCTATCTATATATGTTTTCATTCACGAAAATTGAATAATTTCGAATATTTCGAATTTTTATCACCAAGAAAGGCGGTGACAACATTTTTAACAATAAGGCGATGTATCGCATTATATTAGCTATATCCTGTCGAAATTTGGTTAGTGCAACTCTCTCGGTTTCGAAAATTCAATACCTATGTAAGTTTTCAGCCACGAAAATTGATTATTTCCGAATATTTCGAATTTTCACCACCGAGAACTGATGAAATTATAAGGAAGCAACTACTCTGCGGACTATATGCCTCAAACAGCATTTAATTATACCAGCAATATTTAGTAAACAGTCCAATACTGATTGGAGCATGTAGCTCGCAAAGTAGTTTTTTTTTGCAACATTATCAGTTAAAAAAATCGGTTCACCTAGTTGTCGACAGAGAGCAGGTCACCATTCATAAATGTAGCACTCTGTTAGTCTCGCGTATATTAACTTAAACTGTGCTCTTAAATCGTTCTAATTGATTTAGTTTTCATTTTACCAATTGGATTATAGTGAATTGTATAAAATCTAACTGAAATGCTATAAATATTCAAATTTGAATCCTGTTCCATTTGGAATTTTGTCACTACTTCAGTTCAATTAAAATGACTACCTAGAATCAACTGAATTCAAAACGTTATTAAATCTAATTGAGAGACGATTAATCTTAAGTTATTGCAGTTGGAACTTGTTTCATTATTCCAATTTCTTTACACTGTCAAACTATTTCAATTGGAATCAACTGGATTTAAAATGACAAAATCTATGTAAGTGCTATAGAACTCAATTGTATCCTTAAATTATTCCAACAGATTTTCTTCTCATTGTTCTAATTGAAAAGCTATGAATATTCAAGCTTGAATATTAAATTAATCCATATGGAATTTCTTGCAATTGTTCCAATTGGATTAAAAATAATACAATATCCATTTAAATGAAATAATAACTCAATTGTATTCTTAAGATGTTCCAGTTGATTTTTATCTCATTATTCCAATTGGATTACAGTACATTTTTATTAAAATGCAATCAGTCTTTTAATCTTACATTATTCCATATGGAATTTATTGCATTTATTCCAATTGGATTAAAGTAATAAATCACTCCAAGAGGTATCAATTGGATTCAAAATGATATAAGGCGTTTTTAAATGCAATATAAGAACTCAATCTCCGGTTAAATTCTTTGTCATTATTCGAATTAGATTATAGTAAATTGTATAAAACCTAAGTGAAAACAATGAATCTTAAATTATTTCACAATGTATTACAATGATTCCAATTTGATTACAATGATAGATACCCCCGATTGGAATCAGTTGGATTCAGATTGGTGTAAAATCTAATTCAACGCGATAAGAATTTACTCCAATTGCTCAAATTCCACATTATTCAACTTGGAATCAAGTTGGTGTGAAATACAATTGGAGTCTAATAAAAAATAAATAATTCTCGGAAACAGGCCTTAAAATGGAACCCTGTGGCACTTCGGTAAAAACTAAAATAGGAAAGGAAGGAAAATCCATTACCAATCTTAGTTGTGAACCGGTTATTGGAAAGATAACCTTCCAACCGTTTCAAAAGACCCCATCGGCTCGAATATGTTCCGTTTTTCTTATCGAGCAAGAAACGAGCTCTCTGTCGAACGCTACATATTAAATCAGTCCCGGAAAATCTCTACAAACGATAGATTGACATTTACGGAGAGCGATCTAAAGAATTCTAGGCGGATATGCAAAATTCCTGGTTGTCCTCGCGCTCCGCCAGACCCACGTCGAGGATTTCCCTCGAGTACCCTTTTCATCGCCGGTTAAACGTTTTTATTACTTGTATACATCCGTGTTTGCCCTAAACACGGCCGTTCCTATATCGGCAGCGGAGATCTCGGGCCCGATGCAATCTTACATACTTTTGAAGGTAAAACGTTTACGCTGCTGTAAGGCTAGGTTATGTCGCTTTACAGGCGCTGAATCCTCGGGGCTTTGGATGCTGGAGCATCCAAAATTAAATGGGTGCTGAGCACTCGCAGCGATTTTACGTTAGAAAATAGCAATAAACCCATAGCGGCGTCTTTGTTTATAGACGAAGATAGAAACGGCTTGCATGAGCTTGAAGTTAGAAGAAAACCAAGACAAAAGATGCTACAAGAAGGAACACAGGAAGCAAGGAATAAATATGAAGAACAGAGGAGGAAAGGAGGAGAAAAAGTAAAAGAGAATTACAGAAAAAAAACAAGATTAGAAACCTGTACCAAGGAGTGAAGAATGATAGAAGAGGATATCAACCAAGCCCAGTATTTAATAAAGACAAAAATGGAAAGATAGTTGGTGGTGTAATCAACCAACGTAAATGGAAGAATGTACTAGCAATATAGAAGGCAGTATGGTGCCAGCGATAAACAAAGAAAAGAATCAAGAAATAATTGCAAAATTAAAAAATAATAAGAGCCCAGAAAATGACAAATTGATAGCAGAATTGGTTAATTATGAAGGACTGGAACTAACCAAGCAATTGCAGGAACTGTTACGAAGGGTTTCAAAGAAGGAACTGTCAAAGGAATAGATGGATTCTGTAAACATAAAAAAGACCAAAATTTTACTTCGCGAGAAATACACGCTGAAAGCTTTGAATATGGTGAACCAATGATAGTTCTATTTGTGGATTATCAACCAGCCTACAGGTACGACAAAGTAAAAAGGAAACAGCTATATAATATTTTTGAAGAATTGGAAGTCAGCAAGAAAATAAAGAACATGACACGCCTTACATTAAAAATACTGAGAACAGAGTAAACGTAAACCATAGAACTAAGGAAGTTAAGTCAAAAGGGATGCAGGAATCAATAGATTAGATATTAAATAAAAGAAAAGATATCAGTGTCTAACATTTGCAGATGATCACGTAGTGATAGCAAGAAGTACCGAGAGATTTAGAATGATTGATAAAGATTTAGTGGCGCTTGCTGTTAAACGCTCTCTAATACCATCCAGTTTATCCTCAGTTAAAACTGACTTTCTTCTGGGTGACTTTCCTTTATAGTCCAATTAAACCAACCTTTAAATCGAAATTTTGGCCAACTTGCCTGAACTTTTGATATGAGTTAGTTTGAGGTATGTTATAACAATAAGTGACAGTAATTTTTTGTTCAACCCCCGGCCAAGGGTGAAAAAAGATAAAACAAAGGGGTTTTTCAAGATAACTCAAAACAGGTAAGGGCTAGAAAAAAAATTCGTATAAAAGTTGTGAAGCATACAATTCTACATAAAAATAGCCTCTTGACATTTTCTTGTATTATTAAAATTAACAGAGTTAGGGAGGCTAGAAGTTAAGGGAAGATTTCAGAAATTTAAAAAAATCATAAGCAGAAAAATGAATGAATTTTGTTATTTTTTTTTTCGATCTACTCTAAAAAATGTAACCTTTCTTTTCAGAGAAATAGATATATTTTTTAATTTTTAATAAGAAAGTTATAACAATTTCAAATTTGTTGTTCACCCCCCTAAACAGAGATTTTAACGAAAACCTCGAAACAGGTCAATTTAATTTTGTCAATTTGTTTACATAAATCATATTTTTAATTCTTTTTGAGTAAATATGATTTTTTTATAAATAAAAAATATAGTTTTTCTGAAATAAAAAATAAGGGTAGCAACCCCCAAACACGGAATCACTTGCGAAATATTTGTTTTTTATCATAAGTAATTTCCATTTTGTTTCATTTCAAAATATTGATTAGAACCCCAGAAATTTTGAAAAAACTGTTTTGGGGGCGAACTTTGAGGGTGTATTTCACCCCGTAAATATGTTTTTCCGCAGATACAAAACGTGTCTCTTTACATTTTTTTAGAGTAGATTGAAAAAAAATACAAAATTCATTCGTTTTTCTGCTTGATATGATTTTTTTAAATTTCTGAAATGTTCCCTTAACTTCTAGCCTCCCTAACTCTGTTAATTTTAATAATAGAAGAATAAGTAATTATGTCATTTTTACGTAGAATTGTATGCTTTACAACTTTTATAAGAAACTTTTTTTTCTAGCCCTTGCCCCTTTTGAGTTATCTTGAAAAACTCCTTTGTTTTATCTTTTTTCACCTTGGCAAGGGGTTGAACAAAAAATTACTGTCACTTATTGTTATAATATACCTCAAACTAACTCATATCAAAAATTCAGGCAAGTTGACCAAAATTTCGATTTAAAGGCTTATTTAATTGGACTATTACAAACACTGACAGTATTCCTGAATCGTGTCACCAAACGTCGAACATGCTGATCAAAAATGTTACAATCTGCTTCTTTATGATTTGAAAACTCTTCCTGGAATTCCAAAAATCATGAATGGATTGAATAATTCCGTCTATTTTCATCTCGTTGATCACTCCGAAAATAGGCCACTACAATAAATTTATCATCTTCTAACGAAAAGACCATTTTCTAACCTAAAACAATTCGAGTACTTTATATCGAAGAAACCATCAGTATTTGCTTCCTTACCACGAAACTAACAGTAAACAGATGAACGATAAATTCATAAAAACACAATAAGCGAACACAAATAAATACAACAGCAATCACACACGGATGTCTCTGAATTGACAGATCGTATCGGTCGGAAATCTAAGAAAACGGAAAGTAATTTTGATCAAATGGAAGTAAATTTTAATGGTAACATTTACCAGTGACGTCAGCTTCAATCGTTCTGGATCGTACTGGACTGTAAAATGTTTAAATATGCATATGTTTTTACGCAGCTGGTGAATTGTGGAGGCTTTTTGCAGACTGCGCGATCTGCTATGCGTGTCTTATGATTTCCGCTCATCTGAATTTCCTGGTTTACATATCCCGCGATACAATTATATGCCCCCTGTATGAAAACTTATCCCTTGTATTTTTATGCATACTTTCAAACTGGAAAAAAAACATAGATTTATTCAACGGCCTGATCTCCACGTCCAGATCGGACAATGGCTATGGGTGCGATTGGATCTGCTGAAAAGGGGGATCGTTCCGTTTTGTGGCCGATTTTTTCAGCTTGTTTCTCGTTCGATTCACTTTTTATGCGGGCACAAAGCCCGCCCGGTTATTGATGACTATTATCGCTGATTCGAAATCGAGAACTCGGTCCCGCCATTAAACAAATGGCTCAGTGTTTGCCGATCTATTAAGCCGATCCTACTTACGAACGAAAAAGAATTAACTGTCAGCCGGTGTATACACTTCAACGGAAACGTTGAAAGAATAGGTTTTCAACATTGTCTTCTGATATATTTGACATGTTACAGTTAATCTACCGATTAAGGAGTTCCTCAGGGATCCATTCGGGGTCTCTTTTCTCTAGCTTAGTCATTAACGATCACAACTTAACACAACCTTATCCTTTATTTAATACATATTGGATGGAACCAAATTGAATTGTTTTAACTTCTTTGGAGCCACATTTTTTAAAATATCTTAGGTTTTTGAAAACCACTTATTTTTAATTAATTTTTTTTTGCTAGTTTCTGTCAAACTGTGGGTACACATGTTCGCAAGTGACCCATTTTTAAGTACAACGTCAAGAACGCCGCCGGACGCATCACGGGGTTCCCGGAAGACGACCCCGGCAAAGTGGCGCCAGGACCAGGGACTTCTGCCACCGACTACCAAGCTACCTACGACCGACTTCAACCACAGGGCACTCTCCAGCAAACCCTCAAACCTTCAACATCACTTTTTCAACACAAGCTTAGTTTTCAATAAAAATAGTTTATTATTACCGTTGAGAGAGTGTTTTATTCTTGCTGTACAGCGAAAGCAACCCTTAAAACTAACTGAGAAAAAGTGCCAGCATTTCAGCACGTTCAAATACGTATATTTGGATGTTTCTTTTTACGTTCTAGAAACTTCCATACGTTGAGAAGAAGTCCTAGAAGATAGTTCATTAAATAATTTTTTTCTAGGACAACTTGGAACTAGGTTAGGTTAGCGTATTGTTAGGTGAATTAATAACTAACCCTCCATTACAATTTGGTGGTCTATTGTGGCTCCCTTGTTAATTCATATTTCATCTAAAAGATTTGTCTTCCAGTTTGGTTTGGTTGGTTGGTTTGGTTTGTTTCTCTGCGAGATAGATAAATAATTATACTATATTATTAATATATTATAGTATATTTTGTCCCCTGAATACAAACGACACTCAGTTGTCAGCCTCTTGCATCAAACCCAACTTGCTTAAATAATATCTCAACCAGCAATGTCTAGTATACAGGTCAAGTAAAGTTCAAAAATCTAACCTGTTTAGATCCAGCAGTTTTACTTCGCCTTTTTTCGATTGGTCTGTTATAAACGCATTCGAATGAGATAATCTTGACAATGTTTCAGATCTTATTATTTCCCTCGTCCAAATGAGAAGAATGGTTTTGGTAGCAATCAAAGTTCACCAAGAGCTATTTGTGGTCCGTTAAAATTAAATGCAGCATCTGCTCTAGGAGAGTGTTCAACTACTCCATTCTCTGTACACACAATTGGATGGCACATATTTCTACCTAAAAGATACTTGTAGAGGTATAATGCTTATCAACAGCCTAACCTTTGGATTGTAGTTTGTGTACTATCAAAAGCTTACTTCTATTCTGATTCTGTTCAAGAAAGAGAACATTACATTAATCTCTATAAATTAAAGAGTTTGACTTTGGTTATCCTTTGAAGATTTGTGGACCACCAAACTATTAAGTCATACTGATTAATGATGATTATATGTAACCAGTATAGACATTCCTATGGAAATATTCATAGCATCTCGAAAGACAAGCTCTCGCTGGCGAAAGAAGGAATTGCAGATGCAAATAGCACAGTCATCGTCATCAATGAACATCAGTCAAGCTCCGCAACAATATATACTTCGTGAACGGTCCTAAATTAATTGCTAAAGATCTATTTTTGGCTGAAGTTTGAGAGAAAGCAAATTTGTATTCTTCCTTCAAAATGTGTACAGTAGAATGAAAATTATTGGTTGCAGAATAATTCTAAGTCAAATAGAGAGAATTCTACCTGGTTAGTTACAATGGTGTAGGATTTATACTTATTTATAAAAATAAGAAGAGATAAAAAGAATAAAAAATATATAAACAATGGAGAAGCAAAGATTTAATTCTACGTTCCAACAGAACGTGAATATAAATCGTCTTATCTTCTCTACGTCGTAGAAGACTTCAATACAGACACGACAAAAATAGCGAGACATCTTATTGAACGCCAATAACATCTATAGCTATTCAGGGCTCGTTTTAAATTAAATTAATCTCTCGAACAGACTTTTACGTCGTTTATTGAGAAGATGAAAATGTTATCGAAAAGGTTTCCAGGCAGCAAAAAATTACTGATGTGTACACTGTGAACAGGCTAACTTCAAAGGGCTTACGTGGTCCCTTTTTACGATTTTTAATATATCTACGAAAAACTTACCAGGGATGGAGCGACATGGAGAGTTTTTTCACAGAAGGAAAATCAAAAGGAAATGTTGCTTTATATGTTAGTTTGAGTATGATTTAATATATCGACCGGAAGTTTACCAGTACCGATAATTTGGGGATTTAAAATATTTAAAGAATCTGTATTTTTGTTTAAAAGTCGTTTAAAAAGTGCAGCAATAAAATTTTTGTGCCAGATAGTTTTCAAGGAAGAAAATAATGCAAATGCAACTTTAATTTTTTTTATTATTAGCTTTATTTTAAAATTATTATTCATTATAGTATTTATTGTATAGGTGTCATAAGTAGTATTTTATCCACACAAGAATGTTTGGAATGTTTATTCTTATGTGGATAAAAGGCAATTAAAACATGAATGCAATACAACGTTTTATCCATAATCACATCACAATCATATTTGTGGAGTCAATTATTGGAATTTAGTGATAAAATAGTCGCACGACTTGATATTTCTTACTAGTATTCAATGAAATGTGGTAGGCTTTGTTATTGGTACCTACTAGTTGATATGGTACGTTGCTTATTATCAATTATTATTTTATAAACTGATCTGAATTTGGGAAAAAAGTAAGAAAATAATTGGGTTCCTGTGGCTGTTTTTGAAGAAGCTCAAGAAGCAATTTTCCATTCAATGCCAGCGAAATCCAGAGATCATTACGAATTTAACGAATGGAGGAAAAAACAGACAGTAATGACAATAAATGAAGAAGTCATGCTATCGCATTTTTTACATTTGAAGAAAAAATATGCAATTTCATCTATGTGGTCGAAGTACCTATTCGATGTTGAAGGCTACTATAAAGGTTTACAAAAGTATAGATATTGAAAATATAACAAGCTTACTGCTTATTTGAAGAGTGAATCGAGACAAAGCAAAAAAGCTGCATTATTGAAAAGAGCACATATTGTAGAATTTTACTGGGACTTCCGATAATAGTATATTACGTAATAAGTGTTGTAAAAAGCATTTTACGCGCGAATGGAAAAGTTACGCACGACGCCGCGTGCGTAATTCTATGAGTGCGTAATTGCATTACACCACGTATTACGTACTATAAGTACTTTACCTACGACCACTACTGTAAATACTTAAAAACACACCGTCTGCGATCAATGTCAGATTCCTATTACGTACGGTAAAAAAATCGCACAGCTTGGTAAAAAAATCGTACAGTTTTCCTAGCAACCGCCTAGCAACGTTCAATACAACAGTATTGTATTGACCGTTGCTAGGCGGTTGCTAGGAAAACGATTTTTTTACCGTACGTAATAGGAATCGTACATTGATCGCAGACGGTGTGTTTTTAAGTATTTACAGTAGTGGTCATAGGCAAATAGCTGTGCTATTTTTTTACCGTACGTAATAGGAATCTGACATAGATCGCAGACGGTGTGTTTTTAAGTATTTACAGTAGTGGTCGTAGGTAAAGAATATTTAATGATTAAGGTAATATCTCTTTACCTTTTACATGTTGTTAAGTATATAGTGAACTTCGAATTATTTTAG
Organism: Anoplophora glabripennis; assembly: GCF_000390285.2. NCBI lineage: Eukaryota > Metazoa > Arthropoda > Insecta > Coleoptera > Cerambycidae > Anoplophora > Anoplophora glabripennis. The sequence continues at coordinate 2,603,752 of NW_019416279.1, forward strand.
GTTGCACTAATAATAGGGGTTTCTGGTTCCTGTCAATGCTGCAAATTAACAAATTTGAAAATTAGTGACGTACAGGATGTTGGCAGTTACCTACTTGTTTCAATACCTGACACCAAGACGGGTATTTCAAGAAAATTTACTATTATAGAAGAAGGATTTTGCGTGAATGCTGTTGAAATATGCAGAAACTATATTTCTCTGAGCCCAATTCTCCTAACACAAGACGGATTCTTAAGATTCATCAATCAAAAATATACTTCTCAGCCTGTTGGAATCAACACATTTGCGAAGGTACCTTAATAGTTGTTTCATTCCTGAAGATCGCAAATCTAGAAGCATATATTGGCCGTTGTATGAAGCGCACTTCAACAACTTTATTGGCCGATAAAGGTGCTGATGTTACAACCATCAAACGTCATGGTAAATTGAAGAGCTCCTGCTGTAGTAGAAAGATATGTAGAGGAGGAAAATATAGCTGTTCCTTACAAGAAGAGACATCCGTTACTTGTGTAAATTCTTCACAAACTTTGGCAGATGTTATGCGTTCCGAAAATGATGGCAACAATGCTACAAGGGTTGTTATTAACGGAAAGGAGGTAATATGATAGAAGATGTAAATGTTTAACAGGGAATTACAATAATTTTCAAAATTTAAAAGGACCCACTTTCCAATTCTGTCATAATATTTTTCTTGGTCATCATTCCTCATGCATTCTCTTTATATGTCTGAACCAAGTCAATTGCTTCTTTTCAATTTCCATATCCCTTCTAATGGTATCATTTCTTACTTTTTCGGGTTTGAATCATCTACAGCTTCTTCTGAGGCAGTCCATTAATTTTCCTTTATTAATATCGCTTAACATTAGATTTCATATTTCCGTACCCGTATTATAACACTGGTCAATAGTTTCGTATTTTAGATTCTTTCCTTATGACCTTTTCCCATAAATCTGAATGAGTGCTCCAATAGATTTCTGCTTTTATTTATTCTTTCTTGGATCTGTTTAAATTTCAAGGGATGCTATGTGATTCTATAACACCATAACCATGTGAATGATACTTCCAAGAGGAACAAATTCGAATACAGTAGACTCTATAACCCCATAGCCTTTTGGATCGTATTCTGGTGAGGAAAAGTCTAATACCGTAGTCTCTATAATCCCAGAGGGGGGTCGAATTTCCAACCACAAAAAGACTCCTGTATATCATCAAGAATACCTGAAACAATCTTGTTTGTAACATTTTTCTTTATTGGTAGAGATTCTGAGGAAACAGACATGTAGAAAAGGTAATCCTGTCGGTTGCTGAACTCATCGTGACCAATTTAAAAAAAGGAATAGAGATAACGACCCTTCGTTGACAATTCGATGTCATATGAACTATTCGCATAATTACAGCTATGTAGTGTTCCCCTGACACAGCCTGAAATAATATAATTTCGGAGCCAAATTATAATCTACGGCGAGGAGTGAATCCTCACGTCGCCTGTCAGTACCCCGACGACATCCGATGGGGTATAGAAATGCCGCCCCAGGCGAGTTTCAGAAATGACGTGCAGTCTGAGTTGGATCTCCGGACAACAGTTGTGTATTTGTGGATGGTTCGATAGTTGCGTTTTTGTCATTTTACTTATTGTTAGTGGACGATAGAATATCAGTAAAGAATACCTGAGTTTGAATTTTTCTGACTTCATAACGAGCGTTCAAATAAAAACGTGGTCGAAGTTGGCTCTGACACATTGGACGTAGGGAGTAGCTTATAGCGACCAACTTAACCTCATTTCTCAACGAGCTGTATAGCAGCTGTCAGTTTCAATAACGTTAATGACTATATAACTTTATTTTAAAGAATAATCGTGATAACAATAACAAACAATTAAAGGAGCTGCGGAAAGTGTCCCCCTCCTTGTTATAACAATAAATTAAAGCAGCTGCTGAAAGTGTCCCCCTCCTTGTTCCAAGCACTTTTCACACCTGTTCCTCAAAGAATTAAAGACATTTTCTAAGATGCTCGGGGTATTGTTAATTTCACGAATCTTGTCTATAAGTCGAGCCTGCAGATGGTTTAAATCAGGAATA
>NW_019416279.1:2606773-2655611 GCF_000390285.2 Anoplophora glabripennis
CTTTCCGCAGCTCCTTTAATTGTTTGTTATTGTTATCACGATTATTCTTTAAAATAAAGTTATATAGTCATTAACGTTATTGAAACTGACAGCTGCTATACAGCTCGTTGAGAAATGAGGTTAAGTTGGTCGCTATAAACTACTCCCTACGTCCAATGTGTCAGAGCCAACTTCGACCACGTTTTTATTTGAACGCTCGTTATAAATAAAAATGACACAGACAATTATTGTTTAATAAATTTTCTCTCGTTACAATATACACTTCTCACGACTCTTGATTATTATGACAGATAAAGTGAGAAAATCGGAAAAGAGGGCTAGACTAGGCGGTGTCAGTTTTGGTTTGGGTGAATCGTATATCCACGAAGATTTTTGGCTTTTTGGCTTTCAACTATATATACTAGAAATGAAAATTTTTCTATGCGTATAAAAAAAACGTGGGCTTAACTTTTGGCGGCACAATATGTTAAAAAAATCGAAAAATGTCATATTTATATTCTTAATTTAATTATGTATCTTTTCAAGAGTTGATTTTAGGCGAAAATGGAGGTGGTAAAAAATGTTCGTAATTAAATTTTTTACAAAATATGACTAGTTACAAATCGAATGGATCCTGATTATTATTGTAAAAATCGAAAAAATCGCCAAAAATGGGGTTAAAAACATAACTTTTTAGAGAATTTTTTGGGGTCTTTAAATTGGGTATAGGACTTTCATACTTGGTTCAAGAAAACTTCATGTTATGTAGATTTATCACACCAAATATCATCAAAATCGGTTCGATAGATTTTGCATAATAATTCTGCAATCTAGATATTGAAAAAAAAAATTGTAGATTTTCAAAATTTTGCTCAGCAAAAACCAAGGCCTTTAGATAATTGAAAATTTAATCACATATAGAAAGGCTCTCAAGGTTTCAAAGGCTTTTTGAAAAATTCGAATCCGTCAATTAGGAAAGCTCTGGCGCTTGTTTAAACATTGGTCGAATTTTTGTACTTGTAAAAAATTAGAATAACTTTGTAAATCAAATACATTTTTTTAAAACAGGTTTTAAAAAATATTGGAAAGACGCTTCTTTTAAAAAAAAACAGATCGATTGCTCAATTAGTTACGAAATCCCATGTAAAAAAGTTCGCTTAAATTCTTAATATATATTTTTATACATATAAATAAATATAATATACATTCATAAATTTAAAACAAAAATTTGCGTACATTTTTTAAATCCTGATTTATTAATGCAATTAAGAAAATAATTGATGTTTAAACAATTTTAGAATATTTAAATAAATCTTTGAACTTTGATAAACAGTATATAAGTTTATACACTTACCTTTGATACAATAAAAAAATTAAGTTGATAATTAAAGGATGTTTGAAGATAAATAATTATCGGACTGTTGAAAGACCAATAATTATTAACGATAGGCATTTGAAAATACGTTAATAGTTTTTTTACATCGAGACATCGATTCAAAAAAATATATCATAATCGGACCTCTAGCAGCTGAGATATTAAAAATTTTTAAGCGTGTCGCGGTTTTGAATTCGCCAATTTAATTTCGAACAGGCCGAAGCGGCCGCGCTCTCTGCTTACCCCATCACCACCATCCATACGATTTTCTTGAATTTCTCGCTTGCATAAATAACTTTAAACACGTTTTAAAGTAGGTTGCCAATGAAGAAAAGTAATGCACACTTAGAGCTAGTAAGTACTCGGAATACCAAAGATATTTTTCGAAAAATTAGCCCGGATGTCTCAGTACATTTAGTGTAAATTACGGTTAACTTTGATCGGCTATAACTACGTAATTAATTGACCAATTGACCTGTTTTCTTTAAAAAAGCGTCTTTCCAAGAACTTTTAAAACCTATTTTAAAAAATTGGTTGGATATTCAGTTATTCTAATTGTTTATAAGACACATGTTTAAACAAGCGCCAGAGCTCTCCTAACTGACAGATTCCAGTTTTTCAAAAAGCGTTTGAAAACTTGAGAGCCCTTCTATATGTGATTAAATTTTCAAGTATCTAGGGGCCCTGGTTTTTGCTGAGCAAAATTTTGAAAATATGCATTTTTTTTTTTCAAAATTTGCATTGCAAAATTATTATGCAAAATCTATCGAACCGATTTTGATGAAATTTGGTGTGATGATTCCACATAACATGAAGTTTTCTTGAGCCAAGTATGAAGGCCCTATACCCAATTTAAAGACCCCAAAAAAATTTCCTAAAAAGTAATGTTTTTTTACCCCCTTTTTGGAGATTTTTTGGATTTTTACAATAATAATCATGATTCATATTTTGTAAGAAATTTAATTACAAACATATTTTTCCTCTTCTAATTTCGCCTAAAATAAACTCTTGAAATGATACATAATTAAATAGGAAGAAAAATGTGACATTTTTCGATTTTTTTAAAAATATTGTGCCCCCAAAAGTTAAGCCCACGTTTTTTTTATGCGCGTAGAAAAATTTTCATTTCTAGTGATGTTTGAAAGCCAAAAAGACAAAAATCTCCGTGGATATACAATTCACCCAAATATGGACTTTTTGAAACAGATACCACCTGGACTAATTGTAAGCGGTTTTAGTTCTTTTAGCTATTTATACTCTCGTGTAGATGGCGCTCGAATAATATAAAAGCTTATTCGTTTGCAATATTTGAGTGTTCTCCGATGTTATACGTGGCACTTCCAGTACAATGAGAACGACATTACTGGCAGTTTATAGAATTAAATGAAATTTAGGAGAAAGTTGCGTTATATAGGAATTTATTTTTAATGTAACGGTATTAACTAAAATTTCGTTACAATTCTGGACATTTTGTGGACTATCTTTCAAATAAACGGAAGTTAAATATTCCTGAAGCTAAAGAAGCACTTTCGACAATAAATAAAGCACTAACAAAGCAATAACGACACTGATCTTTCAAGAAATAATTCGATATTTTGGGGACTAAGTTCATGGACTTGAAAAGTGTCCTTAATGTTCAATAGGGAATCACCCCCATAATATCTTCGACTTATTTGTTTATAGTATGGATTTATTAAAAGTACTGCGTAAATTTCTATTGACGGTGGACTTCATTTCAGGATGACTGAACACTCGATGCCTTCGAATTAATTAAAAAAATGTGTATTTAATATCTTTGTTCCGTCTGATACTAAAACAAAGGCCGGTAACATATAATGCTGTCAAAACATGTTTAGACTTGCCTAGCATTCAGGTTGGATGGATAAAAGGACTAGAATCTGATAAAAGCTACCGGAACCGGAAACGGTAAATAAACTCTTATCACACTTCGGAAAGTGGCATTCGAAGCGGTCCGGCAACGGACTTATGAAGTTCCAAGTTTCGGCGAATAAATTGAAAAAAAAAGGAAACACGCCGCCATAAATCGAGTTAAGCTAAATAAGAGCCAGTGGTGCATGGCGGAAGATAAATGTGGAAATTTAAAGTTTGTCGCGGGACTTTGTTCTTCTTTAAGCGGAGTTGCGGCATTATCGGAGACCGTCTTCAAGCATCCGGAACGCGTCCGGACCGCTGAAAAATCCGGCGGGGCGACCGAGGGGCAAATCTAGTTTGGCAGTTTTAAAGTGAATGGGCAAACTGAGCTTGGATGAAATTTTGCAGGATTCAGAAATTCAACAAGTAAAAGTACGTCGTTATTAAGGAGGTATATCGGGAGGTCCGAGGGAAGTGAGGAACGCAGGGGGGGTCATATGCTTTTCTTATGTGACTAAAGCCCGCTGCCAATTTGAAAAAATTAAATTCCATTGTAATTATTTGCGATAAACATTATCTATATAGCAAAGAAATCTACTCATATGCACATAGCATACATATTGACTAATTAACAACATAAAAATATCATATTTAAGTAGTTTTAAATTATATTTAATGAACGCATAAAGACTATGTAGATGTGGCAACAGCGCTAATAATTGACTAGCAGTTGTACACACTGCGAACCTACAGACCTCGGACATCGGAGATATTGCGCGTCAAATTCGGGTAAAGATGCGTACGCGTTCAAAAATGTATTGTGTGTAAACTATGTACAATATAATTATTATATATAGCAAATATATCGTATTATCCTCGCGAAGATTTGTATCCTTTATTTAAAATCCGTAAATCATGTGAACTGGTAAAACAACGAGAATTATGTTAATTTAGTTCTAAAGAAATGAAATGACACTCGCGCCCATCTCTCGTCCAAGTCAAAGAAAATGTTGGATGCAATTTTGAAGGTTCTGTGATAGAAATTACATTATTACTCACTGTTCGTGTTTTTAATCTCTATTTTAGTAATGTTACAAAAGTTTTGCAACTATAACTAATTTTTTAGATATAAAGTTTGCTGAGAAATATTTATGTTCCTTTGTTATTCCGTACAAATGCTTTTATCTCAAGTATTACTAATTATATTAATCAAGTAAAGAAAACTTTATGTAACCCTAAATATTGCTGGGTAATGATTACGATGTTTTTATAAACCATTAAATATATTAAAAGGATTTATCAACTGTATTTTTTATTCCAATAAATATATCACAGCTTCCTAGTCTTTTTTAATTAATCTAGTTTTTTAAAAACATTACAAAAAATCATCTGTTGTGGATAATTTATTGTTGATAACAATGTACATGGTATTTAGGAAAAATGTATATGTTTGAAATCAATTTAGTTTTTATCAAGTCTTTCAAATGTATTGCCACATTAATCCTCAAGTCAGACAGAAATGTAATTATTAGTTTGTGTTTCTAATTAATAAAGCTGTACTATGTTCAAAACTTACATTAGTTTTACATCAAAAATAAGATAATACTGTGTACCTACTATCTATGGAAAAGTTTTGTTTCACAATTTCTACATTGTTTTTTCTCAGTTATGGGCAAAAAAGAGCCGCACCGTCCATCTTCGCCATATCGCCAAACCGATGTTAAAATGGACAATTTTCAACAACAATATCAATATCTCAAAATCTAGATTAAAAAATAAATTCAAAAAAATATGACGCACAGAGGGAGCACTGGGTAATACGCTATATAAATTTCAAGTACATCTGTACATTTGAGTAAACTCGATATACCTCCTTAAACCCTTCTATCGCAAATATAACCAGCATCATAAATATTCTTTGCAACTGTAGATGAGGAGAGAAAGAGCAATTCTTTTGTAACTCTGCATCTGTAAAATTTATAAAAAAATTGTTTTAATAAAAGTTGCCTAGAATCATGCGTGCCATGTAAAGAAAATATTTTTAGCTTTACAGGGGTGTTCTATTTCGCATAAGCGCTACATAACTTTGTTGTTTTAAATGGAACACCCTGATTATTATTGCATTTTTGAATTCCTTTGTTAATATTAAATAGAGTTAGAGAGAATAAAATAGTAGTGTTACATATTGACGTGTTCGTCATTTTATCCTCTATCTGTTACTGTCAAGATCCAAAATGGCGCCCATAAGAAGAAAAAAACCAATTGAATGTTGCATAATTAAAACTAGTGGCCGTAGAAATTTTCTTTCGACGAAAATCCTATCTTCCTATCTTTTTATGCCCCAGTACCAAATTTCAGCCCTTTCTGTTGTGAAATAAGGACGCTAGATGGCATTTTCTAAAACCGCTATTTTCAGTTTGTTTCACAATATTTACGGTTTATTTTAATGTCCCCGAAAAGGCGCAATTTTTTTCTAATTCGAGCCACCCTGTATGCATATCTTACGATTTCTCAGGTGCCAATAATGAGCTATGAAAACCACCCTGTATAACCAAAAGTTCCACGGTGCAATTTATGACGAAAATACATAAGTCTGCTAAAACCATTGGCTTACTTAATAATTGTATAGTTTTATTTTTACTGGCGAAATATACCAACAACTGATATAAAAGACCTCCGCAAACTTTAACCGCGCCGTTATCACCCTGTACGTCCCTTCGGGAAGTAACCCGGTATAAGAATACATTGTATAATACACTTACTTTTGGAACTGAATATACAGGGTGTTTAAAAAACATGGGTCAACGGTCGGGGCAGATTTCTAACTTAAAAACAAAATTATTTTTTCATATCAAGATGGGTCCGATAAAGTTTGTTATGAAACCAGATGAAGAGTAGAAGAGGATATTCAATTTGCCTATAATTTAATAAAAATAAGGTATCTGCAGATAAGTTTCAAAATGTACTCTTCTTGTTTGGTAAACCACTTATCCCATGATCACTATGAGTAAACTAATGCAAAAAAATTAAAGGGTCCAAAGAATTTTGGAAATTTTCCCTGATTTTTGACAAACTGTATTTAGGTGAAAAATGGTCTTATTGGAAATTAAAAAAAGTAAATTTTGAAGCTCTTAAGATTATAGTTTGTAGATTTTTCGGTCGAAATATTTTAGGAGCTACGGTTACCATGCAATTCTAATAGCGTGACAAAAAATTTTTGCGAATTTTTGAAATTTTTGTCGGAGAAAAAAAAAGGGTAATTTTGAAAAACCTCTTTTTAAGTGATTACAGATTGCACAAAAAAGCCGAATCGTGCTGCAAACAATTGGATTTTGTTTTCTTCAATATCCGGAAGGTTTTCCAAAAAAAAACAAAAAAAAACAAAATATTTCGAAAATTTTTTCGAAATTTTTCGATTTTTTAAATTTTTTTTATGTGCTGTAAAAATGTGAGAAAGCCTCCATATTTTTTCCATTTTATTCATGATTATGATTAAGCTCAAAAAACGTGACCCTTTAATTTTTTCAAAAATTTCACCAATTCAAACAAAGAAACGGTTCTCTAGTTTGAGATGAGACTTCACAGGGTTCCTCTGGGTATATCGTACTTTAAGAGTCATGCTTAACATTAGTCATTTCGTGAATATTTCTAATTTAGCCGTAAATTTTCTAAAAAATCATAAATTACCCTTTTTTTCTGTTTTTTTTTTAAATTCGTGTTGTTGGGATTATGGGTAGAACTAAAACACTTTAATAATTAAAATATATTGTTTATTCTCTTCTTCAAACATCACATCTATTCTGTATCAAATCAGATTGAAAATTACAATTATCTCTTAAGCGTAGTGCTGCAATATACCTCTATATGTTTATAAGCATTTTTAATTTATGGGCAAGAGCTCATGAACGTTCAACTGATAAATAATATATGTCGGAGAAGTCTTTCTCAGGGCCGAGTCCTTCGTACTTTGGAAATTCCAGAATTCTTTACTCAATATACCCTTTTATAAATTGTACCTAGACTATAAAACTTAAAAATAGTTATTTATGTATTAAGCCGGTTATGTTATTCCCGAGTTTTATGATGTCAAGCTTGGGTTTGGAGAGACTTACGGGTCACTCAACGTAGCCGCGGTCAAAGGATAGATAGCATTTACCTTAAAATTACTTTATAAGGGAATCCCTAGGATATAACGAATTTGATTGGTTCATTTAAGAATAATTTTGACCTGACGAGTGAAGAGAAGTACAGAGAGATATGTACTGAAAGCAGTTCTACTTGAGCATTGAAGACGTGAGTACACTGCTATTCTGTTGACCATGGATTCGTTATCGGACCTCTGGTTGTTGTCATAAAACCTTTACTATTTGTTCTGGCCATTGTACATTTTTTGTATCTAACAAATTTTATAGACGGAAAAACGTATTGAGCGTAATTTATCGCTCGCTTTTTGTACGATATGTCCTCATTAGTTTCACTGGAAACTAGAAATTCTCTAATTAAAACAGTGCGTCTCATAAATCAACAAAGGATGAAGCTGCAGATAAACAATTTCCGTGACGGCAATAAGTGCTTTTTAAACCATAAACCTCGTGCGGGCTGTCAATTTCGATGCAGCTGATAAATCATCGATGCATTACCATTCACTCTCGCAGAATGCCGAGGTAATATATTAGCCGGCCGTAAATACAGCGACGGGATTATTTTTAATTTGATAAATCGGCCGGTAATGATTACTAGATAGACGAGATTAAATTCGGACGAAAAAAAAAATAAAACACGGTTAATCAAATAATTGGAGCAAAGTGAAAGCGAAATTTTAAACGTAAATTGAATTGCAATGAAATATAATATGTAGATCGACATTAGCTTGCGATGCCAGTGGCGTTACTGAAAAATTTATAAATTATTTAACAGAGTTAAATAAATTAGTCACAGAAATTAAATCTTAAATTTTCAGGTGATTTTTAAAAGGCTGTAACGTGAGGAAAAATTGTAGTAGAACAATGAAATAAAAATCAAATTGAAGCTTCCAGTTTCTAGTTTCATGATCTGAAAGTTAAATTTTTTTATCGTTGATCACCTTTCAGAAATCATAAGAAATCTAGCGGATTTTTTTTTACAAATTTTTGCTTCTCTCTCGAAATGATTTTTACTTAAAGAAAAAGCATTGGCGTAACATATTTTTCTTCAAAAATATTCATTACAAAACCTGTACAGACGCCACTGGCAAAAATAATAAAATTGTTTGTACATCAGAAAATGCATCTCGATGAATAGAAGGCGTGTACCAAATTTGAAAAAATATCTAGGGTAATACCAAAGTTAACACAAAAAAAAAGTTTTTTCATAAAACTTTAGCACCCTGTAGTTCAAAGGTTAAGACTTTTAGGACATATGTTCATATGAAGTTTTTTTCTTAAAATAGACCCAAGAATAACCTCCTTAAATATTAAAACGTTATTAAGAAACACCATGTATATCTGAATGCATACAAATATTCTACTATAATAAATGGCAATGAGTATATTTAATATTAAAATTATAAAGATAAATTATAAAGATAAATACAACTAAAAGCTAATTACCATACTGTTCAATGACTAAATTCGTGAGGATATTTAATGAACAATAGAAAATATCACAAGTTGTCACACATGACGTGCACTGGTGATCTTAGTAAAATGAACAGTATTTCTTGAATTTAGAGCAGTCAATAAGGTTGTGTAAAATCTTATATAAAAAAGTTACTGAAATACAAATTCTTCTGGTCTCTAATCTGGAAATCGACTAGTTAACACACTGTAACTTATACCCCTCTCAGGATAAGCACCAACATCTTTAAATACCAGATACTTCAAAAACTTCCTCTGAACACGTTCAACAAGAGTCTTTTGTATATTATACAGGGTGTTTCATAATATATGCGCAGGACTTCAGGATGTGATAGCTCGTCCAAAAATTTGAAAAAAAGCTTGTATTAATTTACCCTCTAAAATGCACAATTTTCGAGATACAGGGTGTTGAAATTGTAAAAAAAATTTCGTTTTTTTGCAAATATCTCGGGAACCGTTTAACGTACAGAAAACAGCTTTTGTAAGCATTTACTACTCATAATAAGCTATGTTCTGCGCGAGAAAAAATTGGTGAAGATTTTAAAGGGGAAGTGGGTGTTTTTCTCCCCAACTTCTACGCCACTGGAAAAAGTACGGTTTTGAGACGCCCATTTGAACCGCCAATGTTTTCTACACAAAAACTGCACTCTTGGTCATAAGCTCTTAAGTTGACCGTTTTCGAGAAAAATCTACTTTTATGTTGAAAAACATGGTCAATTTTTTTAAATAAAATTTTTATTTTACTAAATGTATTATAATTTTTTTTATCAAGTAGGCTTTAAATTTTAAAACAAAAGCTACCTCCTGTCAAAATAACAATTAGTTTGTACCTGCGAAAAGTCAATTTGTATTACAAAAGTAAAAATGAATTACACAAACGCTGAAATGTGCGAAATGCATTACCTTTACGGAATGGCGAACGGTAATTCGGCAGAAGCAAGGCGGTTGTATCAAGAAAGACATCGTGATCGCCAAGTACCACATCATAACTTGTTTCAACTCATTCACCAACGACTATGGGAAAATGTCATGTCTCAGTTTGGAGCCGAAGTTATGTTTACCGATGAAGCATCTTTCTCGAGAGATGGTATTTTCAATTTTCACAATAACCACATATGGGCTGAAGAAAATCCACATGAAATTGCAGAAGGCAATCATCAGCAACAATTTTCCGTGAATGTTTGGGCTGGCATCGTCGGTGATCATTTGATAGGCCCACATTTTTTACCGAACAGATTAAACGGTGCAGATTATCGACAATTTCTAGAAGAAGTACTGCCGGAACTGCTGGAAGATGTACCGCTTCAAGTAAGAGAAAACATGTACTTTATGCATGATGGAGCTCCGGCCCACTTTAGTTTGGTTGCTCGCCAATACTTGGACGACGAATACCAAGACCGTTGGATCGGTCGAGGAGGTCCCCACCCTTGGCCCCCGCGATCTCCCGAACTTAATTGTTTAGATTTTTTCTTTTGGGGCCATCTCAAAACCCTAGTCTACGCTACTCCAGTTGAAAATGTTGATCAATTAAGAGAACGCATTGTTGCATCTTGCGACATAATTCGGAACACTCCGGAAATTTTCTTGCGTGTTAGACAGTCAATGCGTCGAAGAATTGCTGCGTGCATTGAAGCTAACGGAGGACATTTCCAACATTTAATTTAACTGTGTACGATTTGTTTTTTTTTAAATTTTGCAACTATGAAGTTAACGTTTGGTTTTGTTACTTGTTCTAACGATTAAATAAATTTTGTTTAATTAGTAAAAAAATTTTATTTCAAAAAATTGACCATGTTTTTCAACATAAAAGTAGATTTTTCTCGAAAACGGTCAACTTTAGAGCTTATGACCAAGAGTACTTTTTTTGTGTAGAAAACATTGGCGGTTCAAATGGGCGTCTCAAAACCGTACTTTTTCCAGTGGCGTAGAAGTTGGGGAGAAAAACACCCACTTCCCCTTCAAAATCTTCACCAATTATGACTTTGAAAAAAATTTTTTCTCGCACAGAACATAGCTTATTATGAGTAGTAAATGCTTACAAAAGCTGTTTTCTGTACGATAAACGGTTCCGGAGATATTCGCAAAAAACGAAATTTTTTTTACAATTTCAACACCCTGTATCTCGAAAATTGTGCATTTTAGAGGGTAAGTTAATACAAGCTTTTTTTCAAATTTTTGGACGAGCTATCGCATCCTGAAGTCTTGCGCATATATTATGAAACACCCTGTATAAAGGAAACCAAACAAGCACTGCATACTCCAATCTAGAACATACATACGCCAAATACAATGTTTTAATAGCATATATGTCTGTGAATTGCTTACAGTTTCTTAATATAAATCCATAAAATTTTAACGCTTCATTTATTTTAAGGACTAAATGATCAGTAAAAGAAAATTTTGCGTCAAACAATACACCCAAATCCTTGCAAGACTCACACCCGGATAATACAATATTATCAACACTATAATTAAATTTATGCACACAATATTCTTTCTGGGAAAACTTTAGAATTTGCATTTGGATGGGTTAAGATGTTATCTATTTTCAATACACCAAGTTTTTTCTACAAATTATTACAATCTTCAAGACTAGTTACGGATGAAAATATTTTTAAATCATCTGCATACAATAACTTACGACAGCTGATTACTTCACTTATATCATTAATGAACAAAACAAGCAGTAACGGACCAAGTGTAGAACCCTGAGATACTCCAGAGGTTGCTACATAAGAGTTAACATATTGCAGTCTCTTGTATAAGTAGGACTTAATAAAATCAATAAAATCGTTAGAAAAACCAAAGTTTGCAAGTTTATAAAGTAAAACCTTGTGATCTATCCTATCAAAAGTCTTCGAAAAGTCTGTATAAAGCACATCTACCTGTCCTCTATTATCTAAAACTTGGGTGACATATTCAGCAAAGACAGCTAAATTGGTAGCAGTTGACCTACTATTAACAAATCCATGCTGGTATGGAGAAATTAGGTTATGAACAGAAAGATCTATACTATTATACATAACTATTTCGAAGACCTTGGAAAAATTGGAAATAATTGATATTGGTCTATAGTTTTCAACTTTAGCCCAATGCTGAGTGAAAATGTACTCAATAATATCACTAAATGGATTTATTCCGAATCTTTATTGCTTTCACTCACACCAATTTTTAAGATATGTTCAAAAAGCATGTACAAGTGGTGTTGCAAATTATAATTGACTTTGACTCTGAACTGTGCTTGTTCCTTACCAATTCAGAACATAAACGCGTGCAGAATCGAAACAAAATTTATGTTATTCTTGCTGCTTTGATATTTTTCCGTTAATGTTTAACTTCTGTGTGATTATTATTATTTATATTGTTATTATTTGGACGACTTTAGTTTCAGCAATACCATTTTTATTTCAAGGTCAGCCCCAAAGTGTTTCGGACTTTTATATAATTCGTTAGTGCTGCAATTGTATTAGTGTCAAATAAAACAATACTTCCGCACAGATAAGTCTTCCCTTTTTCTACGCCATTTCATTTTATGATTTTATTCGTGTAAGGATCGATACCATCCGCTGCGCCAAACCAATGCTGCACTCTCCTGTCGTCCATCGTCCCCGTCCTCCTAAAGATCGTAAAACTAAACGGCTGGCATACTAGGACGCTATTGCTGAGTCTTCCAGCCAGACTTCCCGCCCAATCATAATAATAAAGCACCTTGCGCGGTCGAAGAACCGAAAAACGCGACTCCGGGAGTGAGAAATGCTGACCGCAACTTAAGGAACTCCAGGAAGAACCCATTATGCGGTCCAGGGAAGAGGGAATGTCTGCTCGAAAAGAAATCCGAAGTTGTCCTTTCATCACAATGAGAAAGTAATTAAATAATAAATGATGAAGTTGATGTTCTGTGGTCAGTGGAACACCTTTTAAGCCAATGCTGCACAATATTCAGTATTCCTCGAACAATTATAGGTAGTTTTCTATACAGAGTGTTCCCTAAGAAAGATTCTTCTGTAACGCTGTAATTGTAAAATTTATGAAAAAATGGTTTTAACAAAAGTTGTCTGGAATTATGTGGGCCATGTAAAGAAAATATTTTTAGCTTTACAGGGTGTTCCATTTCGCGTGGGCGCTACATAACTTTGTTATTTTAAAGGGAACACTGTAGTATAACACTGGGTTCGATCGAAAAAAAATATATATATAAACGTAGTCGTGGCCAGAGATATGTGATCGTCGTAAAGAATACCTACGTTGTATACATTTATTTTTAATCGACCGGAATGCGCTGGCTACTAACTTTAAAGTGGGGAAGTATGGTTTAATTTTATAAAACAAAAACAGAGTAAATACACCCAACTTTATTATTTACGTACCTACAACAGTCTTCAAATTAAACATGTGACAAATAGAAAGAACAACAAAACCATTAACAACCATTTAACATAAAATGAGAGTGCCAGGCTCACCTAGAGCTCCTGTGGGGGAAAGAGCATGGCAGAGATACCCACGATCGTTGCTCTAACTACCCAAATATAAATACAAAACAACCGCTAACCAAAGGCATAAATTAAGAACCTTTGCTAATGATAAATAAGACCTGTCTCATTTAATGTGTCACTAAATGTCATCTGTTACCTCATATTAGTCATACACACTTCCAAGTAAAACTGAAGAGGTTTGGTGTTAGTTAGCCGGCAGGGCCGGAAGGTACTGGAGTCCCATACGGGAGTCAATCCAGCTATGAGCTGAGATTTCGGAAGATCTGTTTTAGCAATTCTTTATTTGTTTTTAATTATTCATATTTCAGATTCACGCCTCAAGGGCGAAAATGTTAGTAAATTCAACAAAGCTCTTATATGCGTATGAGATAAAGTGAGAACAAGAAATCAAAGAACAACGTAATCATGATAAAACAAGTTAAATGTGAAACAAAGGAGTTGTTATTGCAATATTTGGGCAGTCACGACAATATACACATATTTTAACATGTAATAAATAATGAGCAATCGTTAATAATAATTGTAACAATTTTACGTTAGAAAAATATATGCCCCTGAGCATAAGACAATGAAGACTAAACATACAAGAATTATTATCATGAAACGTCTATAATCATCACAAACATAAGATTACATAGAACAATTAACAACAAAGTACTTAAAGAATATTACCTGCTAACTAATACCGGTTAAACACTTTCAATTCTTCACTATTTTGTCACACTGCCCACCGATCATCTTACTACCCATCTCCACACTGTTCTCACTTCAACTATTTAGGCTTCCTTCCAGAATTTCCCACCTAGGCGTTTGTTTTTGCGCTTCCTTCTACAACTGTGAATATTACGTTTTTATTATTATACAACACCTACGTAACAGGTGACGTCGAAGTTGATACGATAAGTATGGTTTTGCACAACACCCGGTATATTATTGCATTTTTGAATTCCTTGGGTAATATTAGGGAGAATTTATTAGACGGACATGGTGTTTAAATCTTACCGTTTTCGAAATAATCAGTTGATTTTGAAAAAATCACGATTTCAGCTTTCTAAATGCGGCTAGCAAACAAAGTAAACCAGTGCCCTTCAGGAAATTTCATAAATCACAAAATATTACATATTACGACAAACTTTATACTAATAATATATAGTGCCTTCCCTACACACATTATTATAAAATTGAGTACAAAACGCAAAGCTAGAGAGGGATATAAACATATTAAGGCCATTTCCTGTTCCTCGAATGAAAACAAAGCCACGGAAGAGGTTTACCTTCCCATTTATTAAATCAAATTTAGAAAAGCGTCACCGTCGCCGCCGCATTGATATAATACGGGTTGAGGCGGCGTAAAAATCATCGGGAGCGTTACCGTCGAATTTAATGCTTCCCACTAATGAGAAAAAATTCAATTTCGCTGAGAGCCCCAGGCATCAATATGGTAATACTTACATCGTTCGCCGAGCTCTTGGATTTGCAGGAGGACCACCTTTGTTGCTAATTCTTGTTAATTTAATGTGTTATAAAGGGGCGTAGGTGATTTCTCTTTTTTCGTAAAAATAAGATCTATTTAATGCAAAAAGAGCGAATTCCCGAGCGGCTTTTGCCTGACCTTGGGACAATTTGTTTATAACGCTGTTTTGCACGTCCTATTTTAGTTGTAAAGGGCAACTTAATTTCACCTTTTTGAAATTTTTCATTTTCTTGGATCAATTAGAACCTAGTGTCCCATTAATACCGCGAAAAAATTCAGGGGGAGTTTCCTTGACCAAAAATAAGAAAGAAAGTTTCTTATAAACAAACATACCAAATTTCAAAAAAATCGGAATTAGGGTTCTCCAGATATTAGTAAAAACCTTGTATTTGTTCTAAATTTCAACACCCTGTATCTCCGAAAGGAAGCATTTTTGGACATAGGTTTATAGGAATTTTCTTTCTTATTTTTAGTCAAGGAAACTCCCCAAAAATTTTTTCGCAATATTAATAGGACACCCTGTATATGATATGTATTAACTTCTAAAATTAACGTTTAGTAGTTAAACAATTAGTTGCAGTAATACGAACGAAATAAATTAACAAATATCTGGAGCAATAATTTCTCGGTCAATCGAATTGGTCTTTGGAACACATGTCGGTCTTTGGATTGACCGTCTTTTCCATAAATTTCGTCAATATCCATAGCTTTTTGCAATAATAATGAGCAATTTTCGAAAACTGATTTTTCCGCGTTTGACCTTTATTTCACAGTTAACAAATTGGTGAAATATAGCTTTAGATATCTTAAATTGTAGGTAATTTAGTTGCCTACAACATAAAAAAATAAAGAAATACGTAATTTTTTCTCTTATACTTTTTTGATATTATCATTCTACATATCCTTCACGTAATAAAATATCTACTAATAATTTTTTCACGTTCGTACTCAAAATCGACTGGAGTAACCGTAAAACGAATGGATATTGAATCACAAGACTTGGGTTAGTTCAGATCTGATCTAGTTTCACAATCAATTGGTAGTTAAAACAAGTACACCCCTTAAATATTGCTTTATTATTTACAAGTCGACTTACAATTTCATTTACCCTAACGTTATTCTAAAAGCACAATTCCTTGAACACTGCCAGTTTTGCATAAAGCACCCGTAGCAGCATCTCGTCGTCAACTAAGATCTCCCCTGGCACCAGAACCCTCCTCAAACTTTCAAGCTTGAAAGTTACCCTCACAGGTAAATGTTCAGGAACCACTCTACTCACCTCGATGGTGAAATAGACCCCGACTGTAGCCTGAGCTATCGGATAACAAAAGGTGGGTATGCAAAACTTTGCTTCGTAGAAGTAGAAGTCGCTGACCTTGTCGCTTTGGGATATCAGATGGGTTATCTTGTATTTCCACGCTTCCTGTAAGATGAAGGCGTGTCGTATGAACTTATCTATGCTTTCGATGCCCCTTTCCACGCTGAAATGCTCGATGGTGGGCCAGGTGATGTCGTGCAGCTTCTGATCTTCCGTGAACGTCACGCAAACGATCTTCTTTTCGTGTTGGTACTTGCAAACCTGTTTAGCGCTCTTAAGGATGCCGTCCACGAACATCTCAGAGTACTTCACGTGGTCAAGGTACTCGCCGTATTTCTCGGTTTCATCGTCTTCTTCCTCGTCCGAAGATTTGTCTTCGCTTTTTTCTTCATCCGTGTTAGCGCTGTTTGTGCAGGAGACCACAACCTTCTCTATCTTGGGCACGGTAAGGGCCTTCTCCCCTAGAATGCGGCAGGTGACTTCTTCCAACAATCGAAGTGTAGTGACCAGAGCTGACGAATTGTCAGCGTTATCATCCGGCGCAGATATAGCCCCTTCTGAAGACGAATCGGAAGAGTAGTAATAGTCTAAATCAATCATCTCGCTTTCGATTCTGTCCAAACGCGGGACCGCTTCGCAGACTTCGGTTTGTACCAATTTGAAGGGGTTACTCTCGGACTTTCCGACGGCGTCGAAGAACATGTCATTGCTTAGTTCACTCCAAGGCGTGAAGGAATCTCCGAGGACCTTCGCCTGACAATTCTTTATCAGTATGGTGTTGGAGACGACGGGGATGCAATATTTCGTCACCGATTCGTCTATATTAAGCAAGCCCTTCGACTCTTCCAAGGCGACGCTGATGGAGGGCAATTTGTAACCCGCCATAATGTAGACTGCTTCAGGTAAAAAAATAGATCTATACAAATTATAGTGCTGTCACTGTCATGAGCGTTACTGTTATGTTTGGCGGTTGCTGTAGTTTCCAAAAGGCGAATCGTCTACAATTAAATCAATATACAGGGCGTTTCAGAAAGACTTCTCGTAAATTCAGAGGGTGATAGTACGACAAAAAATAAGAATGAACTATATGTCTATATCCTCTTGTTTTCGAGATACAGAGCGACAAAATAAAATTTTTTAGATAGAATTTTTACGAAGATTTACAAACGGTGCGAAATATTTTTATGAAATTTGATATTCCGGTTTTTTTTGGAGGTTAGGTTTTTCATTCGGGCTCCAATTTCTAATGTACAATTTTATTTTCTAAAAATAATGTACTCTTGTTAGAACTTCCTAATGTGGAGAAAAAAGGCTTTTAACTGAACTCTTACAATATTACGGTGAAGAAAATAAGTGACTTTTCTCAAAGTAGGCTTATGTCAAAACTTATTGATGGATGTCTCATAAACAACGCATACATTCTCAGTAATATTTTAAACTCTAATTAACTTTATATCAAAATTTTAGTAATTATTAGTGACTAGTTAGTAACGACTAATTAATCAATATTTTATTCTTTGGGTAAAAATCACTATTTCCTAAACAGCATAAATTTCGGAAGCTATTCCCCTTTATAGTCTTTATACAAAAGTGCCGTACATTAACCAATTCAATATCACTTTTTTCTTTTGACATGCTCTATGCACATCTTCACTAGTTCGTCACACCTGTGTCCACCAGCAACAGCAATCACATCAACGTAAAATTTAGTAAAAGTAAGTAAAAAACCTACCTTCATCAATAAAAAGCTATGATCTGGTGTGTCTACAAGAAATTTATTGATTTCATTTCAACAACGTGCTTATGTTTTATAAAAACAGTCAACTCGTGATATTCGCTAATGTCTTAATTTTCATAGATGTTCAACATTGAATTGAGCATTAATTTCTGTGTCCTGTGTTCTAACTTTGAATAACGAATATTCCTAAATCCTAAAGATGCAGTTTCGGTTTCTAGTCGAATAGTTTCTGACAAAGAACGAGTATCTATGACAATCAACGTTAACAACCAAGGTTTGACTGCTTGACTTTTTAAAATGTCTCTTTAAGTTTGTTTTTCATTAAAATAAACACGACTGTTGACAAAACGTCTTATATCACAGCTGAGAGTGAAATACCAATTATAAGCGTGTGAGAATTTTCCATACTCGTAATATAACATACTAGCAACCCGCCTCGGCTTCGCACGGGCAAATATAAAATAGCCTATGTTATTCCGAGGATATGTAGCTTTCGGTAAAATTGGTTGAGTAGTCTAATGCAACCGTAATATTAATTTTAAAATAATTCACAATATATCTATAAACCTAAAGACAACAAACAAACTCAAAACTAAAAATGTAAAACCTTTAAATTTAAAATAATATAGGTAACTACCAACAATGTGAAAACAAAACGAATTAAATTAAAGTACCTATGTTCAGGACTATCAATTTTAATTAATAAGTAAGTAGTTAGGTATCTAACTACCTAAAGAAAACAATCACGAAACAAAAATGCGACTATGAAGTTTTAAATGATTCACAATAAGAAAAAAACAAACAAATTATTAAAACTCAATGAAATAAAAGTATGTTTGCAAGTATCTATGTATGTTCCGACTACCTAAAGACAACAAATACAAAAGAAAAATGTGACCTTAAAATATCGAACGAATTATAACTTTCCAACAACACCCAGAAAGAAAACACAGTCGTCAGTCGTCACCTCCATTCGTTCCAAGTCAGTTTATTAAAGGATCACGCGCGCGTTATCCTTCGGCTTATTAGCTAAACAGTAAGCAAGACGGTGCGGGGGGAGGGTCGACGATCGCATCAAGCGAAGCGAGGCGCTTGAATTTTATTCTTGCCTCCGTAATTTTTTTGCGATTACTCCTAAGATATTAATTTAAATTATATGGTGCAAACGAGTAAAACAATGTGTATGAAATGCTTAAAGCCTCTAACTTATTTAAAATGATAAAGATTAATACCGTATTTGTGTAAATAGCTTTTACATTACCGCTTTAAAATTGCCAATTTTTTAAAATATTAAAATGGATATAGGTAGTATGTTATCTTTAACATATAGACATATGCCATCGCGGACTTTTCTGTAGGCATATATAAGATACACAATTCCACCATACATTGATACACTACATAAACTTTCGGATTCGCCCGGTCGAATCACGATGACACTTAATTAATTTCGTTGCGCATTATTTTTATTTTCTATATCTCCTAAGGTATTCATTTAATTTGCATGGTGTAAAGGGAAAAAATAATCTTCATGAAATGCTCAAGCCAACTAACGTATTTAAAATGATAAGGATTAATACCGTATATAGCTTTCCAGTTACCGCTTTATAATTGCCCATTTTTTAAAGTATTAAAATGGATATAGTATGTTATCCTTAAGAGATAGACATATGCCATCGTGGACTTTTCTATAGACCTATATAAGATACAAAATTCCACCATACATTATTTTGTTATATCTCAAAGGGTTTAGGCAGCGTTTTCGTTGAAAGCTCCCAGACAGCTTATTTTTTCCGACACCTACAACAAATATCGTTAATGTATACAAAAGCTTAACAAATTATATCTAAAACCTTCCTCGAGAACCACTCTATCCATTGGTGAAAACAGCATGAAAATCGGTGCAGTAGTTTTTGAGTTTATCGGGAACAG
Source organism: Anoplophora glabripennis (assembly GCF_000390285.2). Taxonomy (NCBI): domain Eukaryota; kingdom Metazoa; phylum Arthropoda; class Insecta; order Coleoptera; family Cerambycidae; genus Anoplophora; species Anoplophora glabripennis. Next base: position 2,626,570 of record NW_019416279.1, read on the forward strand.
ACAGACAGACAGACAGACGCGGCGGAGGACTTTGTTTTATAATATGTAGTGATTATTTCTATACATTACATTCGATTAGTCTTAAATTCTACTTCTTCATATTCCTTTGTTGTTCTCCATTTCAGAATAGAAATGCTACGCAATTAGCCAGCTGAAAACCTTCCAAGCCTAACAACAACCGATTTCTATTATCTTCCGTTGTTCCCATCGGAAACAAAACCAACACAGCAAACAAAAGAAACACCGCAAGTACAGCAATTTCCTTGCAGACACTTCCAAATTAAGCCGGCTTCTGAGGACGCGGTCGGAATACCAAATCGCGGTGTTGGCACGGGCATAGCAAGTGTTTTTGTTAACAGGAGGGTCCTCGACGCGTCGAGGAATTCATAAACAGGACCTTACACATCCAGGGGGAGATTCTGTCAGTCTAGGAAGGGTTGTAGGACAGGGCGACGGCTTAACATCTAAATTGTCGCGGAAAGAGGACGGCGACGGAATTTTAAGGGCGGTGAATTATGAGGGACCAATTTTCCAGGGATGAACGCATGTGAAAAATGGAGGGAGCCCTGGATTGGATAGACCAGCGGTCAGGATAGTGATTGAAATAGAGCCCATGATGGATTGCTAGGAAGGGTGTTGGAAAATTACAGCGGTAGTGTCGAAAAAAAGGATCTAAAGATTCAGTTATAAACTATAGAAACATATTAGTTACTTTATCCACAGTCACAATATAATCGGACGTTTATCCATAGTCCAGTTGGTAGAGGTTCGTACTGTGTCAAACCTTGATAAACCGGAAATAACTACACAGACCTACTTTAAATGATGAGTACAATAACAGACTAATTTGCTGACAAAGTATTTTATCAGGGAAAAAAGTTATTAATTTAATAGTGAAAAAAATTTTTTTTTAGTAGTTTTCTTTAAATAACTCAGCGGGATGACTTTGTACGAAAAAATGCTTAGGACATGATTTCGTTCGTAATAAAAATAGCTACAAAATGGCGGTGGTCCGATTAAGAAATTTGCAATTTCAATTGATGTTGAAAAAACGGTATAAAACGTCAATTTTTTAAAGTTGCTGTAAAAATGTCAATTATAACCAAAAAGTGATAAAACTTAGTACAATATATTGAGATGTATGGAAATGTGATGTGAAATTTTTTTTAAAACAGAATATTAATGTATTAAAAATTGCATATGAGAAAGGGGTATAATTGAAAGAAGGATTTATCTGACAGAAGTCGCTTGTCATAAAATTAAAATGTAATGATAAAATTGAATTGATTTTTTTTAATGTGAAAGTATTGCAAAATAGTATTAAGTAAAGAAAATAGTGAGCAATGAAAAATTAAAATGTGAAAACAGAAGTGCGGTTACTAGGAGACAAAAAAAAAAGAAAAAAAAAGGGATTTAGTTGATTTTCGAAAATTTGAAGGAAGGATAATTAGAATCATAAAGTTGAGAGAAATACCAAAGAGAATTTAAATAATAAAAAGTTTCTGAAATAAATACAGAAGAGATTGATACATTAACAGGAATTGAAAAAGGTAAAGCATTGACAAACATTAAGTAATATTTCAATATTTCCCAAAGGATAGTCTTCTGTGGAAGACCAGATACCCAAGACCAAACCGAGTACCAGATGTAATATAGAGGAGCCGATAGATGGTAGCAAGTGTGAAGCAGTCAGTACGAGGATTGAAGTAGAAATAGGAATAGAAAAATCTAAACAGGAGCACAAAAAGTGAACGGAAGGGTAGAAACTGTCCAAAATTGGAAAATTATTGTAAGACATTTGATCGATAATTATAATTAGAAATAAGGTAATTAGTAAATGGTATTGGCGTAGGTTGCGTAGGAAAATTATAATTTTATTTAAATTGTATCAAATAAAAAAAATCAGTTTAAAATTAATATAAAATTTTTGAAAAGAAGAATTTCATTCAGTGATAGTTTCTTCTAAAGAACCACCCTTAGAGATAATAGAATAATTTTTGTTTACATTCTATAGAAAAATATTACTTTAAAATTTATTTTGTTTTGAGGAATTTTAATTTCAAAAATAACTAGATATTCATATTAACCAAAATTATATTAAAGAATAATTGTGATAAAGAGAAATAGACTAGTGTCTACTTTCTTAAGCAATTGAAGATAAGTAGATATTCCCATTTGACAAGTTGAGATATCCAAAGATACATAAACATAAATTATATAAACAAATTAAATAACACGACTAATAAAAAATAACAATACAATATATACAATAATGACGCTAAAACCGAAAATCAGGAGAGCAAAACTTTTTGTTCTGTAAGGTGTTATACATTCATCGGCATCTGAAACTCGAAACTTATTGCGTCTCTGATTTATACTTGATTTTTTTTCTTATTTTTTTATGAGGAATATCTCCTTAAAGTTTGTCGACTTAATCCTGAAACACCCTGTATATCATTTCTTTCTGTTATTATTTATTCCATATGAGAGGGAAAGATACTTGATGAAACTATTCCCAGTAAAATGTGGCCACAAAGATTTCTTTGTAGCAATTTTTTTTATGTGATTAGTCTTTGTCGATTATTGCGGTTAAATACCTTTTGCATACCTAAATTTCTGATACGGAAGGACATTATTTTGACTTCATTTGATAAGATTAAAAAAAAATTGAATTTGTTTGAGTAGCTGATCTGGGTGTTCCATAGGTGTTCGAGTTTAATACGATGCCTTTTGGCCCTGCACCTGTCCTAAAAGAGCTATACATCCACAGCTACTTGCTGAAGCCAACTAGTAGGCTGAGACTATCGGTGGATCCGTTTTCAAAGCGTTTTTTCTTAAGTAAGATCATTTATTATTTGTTTTATTATACATATTCCTCAATAACATGCACTTCTACATAAAGGATCAACACCGACGTCTTGTTATCAAAACGAAATCACTCTCATATTTCTATCTGCGTGATCCTACGCCTCTCCCGCCTTAAAAATAATATCTGTCGCAAAAATAGGAGCACCTGACAGGATTCCGGAGTGCTTTTAAAGTAATACCTCCTACAGCCTCACAGCATTAGGCGTTCGCCGTCTAGTTTACATTCTTCGCACTCTTCGCGATTTATACTTCGCTCCTTTGTATCCGAACGGCAGCAGGAAAACAACAGCGAACGACGCTTCGTGCTGGTTAGTCTTATATCGACACTTAAGGGGCCGTGGGGGTGTTGCTAGATTGGATTTAATATAAAATGATCGCAGCGTATATTGCTGTTAGCTTCAGTGGGTCTCTTCGAAGTTTATTAAATGATTTATGAAGCTCAAACTTCAAGGAAATGTCAGTGGCGGATCCAGAACGGTCTGTATCTATATAGTCCATATAGTGACTTCGGCATGATTTCGTTTTTAGAAGCAACAAGCCCGAGGGAAAGGTCAAGTCCGTATCAGCGTTAAATTTATAAAAAAAACCACACGCACATGAATGTATTACATTATAATTAGGCTTAGTGCACGTGCAGAGTCTAACAGAGCCGGCGCGGGCGTCGATGGCCTTCACAGCTGACTCACGTTTTGAACTGTTCAGTTATTTACGGAACCTTGTAGTAGTTGGTGTCGCGTCGATAAAATTGTATTCCCTGTGTGTATTTAAATAACTATTTATGTAGGAGCATGCCGTTCTGAGGAGTTATACAAACTTACTTTGGACAACGTCAATTTAAAAAATTTCGATGACATTTACAATTACTTCTCGTATGGGTTCTGTTTCTCACCTAAAAATTCTCAAGAAATATATCAAAATTAGATGATAAATTAAAACTGAAATTTAACGATTTTTTATGCTTTATCAAGCAGGTAGATGTTATAACTAGTCGGCAAGAATACCCTTTCTATGATTCCTAATAAGTTTGCACAGTTTTTGAAACTAGAACATCTTGAAACATATACAGGCCATTCATTCCGAAGAACATCGTCAACGTTACTGGCTAATACAGGAGTTGATGTAATAGCAATCAAGAGACATGGTGGGTGGAAATCAGCCACGAGCAGCAATATCACATATATGAACTATTTCTAAATACTAACTGTATCAAAAGACAGAATTAAGGAGCTCTTTTAATTTTTAGGCGACAAATGACGTAGCGGATCCGAAAGAGTAGGCGTTTAACACTTACGCTTACACACACACACACACACACACACACACACACTTATTGGATTGGCAGAAGCAGAAATTTCAATCAACGCAAGTGTGTACATGTATGAAACAAAATTTATTCGACCCTCGGAGGCGGCGGAGGTTTTGTATTTACGATTCGAATAAAGGTCGGTCTCTCTCCCCCCACATATTCTTAGGTATTCTATTAACACACCGCGGCATACGCTTTTACATCACGGGATATTCTGCGGATGTCGCTCGCCTGCGTATACGCTTTACGTGTCACTCAGCCAGACAGCGAGGCAACGTCGAGGAACCGTTTTATGTCACGATGAAGGAGATATTCGGTTGCGAAACCTTGAATGCGGCGCACACACAAGCGGAAATGATACGGTTGAGTGGATTTACAATGGATTATGATCTGTGGCGTGAACGAGGATAGCTGCTGGGACTTCTTCAGGAATATTTTTATTTTATTTTATTTTTATGCACATCATATGACAGCCAAAGCATATAAAGTATCAGGATAGAAAAGTACTAACTTATTTACAAATTAAAAAAACTAAAATTACATATAAATACAAAAAATAAGACACAAAGAGGGCAAAATAAAAATAGAAATCAGTACTTACACCTAGTTGCAACTGGAAAAAAAAATTCTTTATACAGGGTGGTCCGAATTTATGCAGGAAACTTCGAATACAGATAGATCTCTTTAAAATAATATGTTTTATAAACATTGGTTTGGTTGTTGGAGTCGTTAAAAAAAATTGATTTTTTGTTTATATCTCAGGAATCTATTAATCGGTGTCGCCGCTGCCGTTGCGTATACTGCTCGTTCTTTAGAACCAGCTTCTAGTTACCCGAAAACTTGTTCATGATTCATAATACTTGGATGTAGTTCGATTTAGAATGCTCTTCCCGTCTCATGAGGTTGTAAAACGCTGTCGTTCTCACAAGTACGTCGGTGTCTTCGAAATTTATTGTATGTCCTTCATCTAACTCACTTGGGCGAGCTGATTTTTCAGGCTGGTTAAGCCTCAAGCCCCCACAGAGTCTAGTCCGAGAACAACAAGGGCAGGTTAAATAATTAAGCCTGAGTAAGCGCAATGTAATTTTGTAACTGCCGGCGACCAGGTACTAGACTATGCCATAACAACCCGAAAAAACATGTAATAACCAGTATATGGTTTTAGAAGTAAAGTTGTCAAAATGAAAATTAAAAGAACATACATTTCAAAGATAATAGAATAAAATTTATGAATCTTTTTCAGCATACACTGCTGTATTCTTTCATTCTGAACATTTTCATGTAACATCGGCCTCACGAAGGCTCCAATCGGACGGTTCGTGCAGCTGTCCTGGCGGCTGCACTCCATTCCCATTTGTTTCCGTTTACATTACTGTATGAATCTCAACGGATGCTGTTCCAGAACTCTCATAAAACTATCTTTACAACTAAATTGTAGCTGTTGAGTGTCCGAACATAAAGGCCATTGTTTCGGTTTCTGTCGAGTGCGCTTTTTAACAGGCGGGGATGTGAACTGCAACGCATTTAGATAAATCTGCATATTGGTCCACGAGGAACAATAAAAAGCTTCCGTTATGTATTTAACTTAATGTCGTAGAACATTTTGACGATGCTGGTGTGGTTAGCGAAACGCCTGACGTGTACAGCAATAAAATAGATAACCAGTCTATAGGAGATAGCTATTTTTTGTTGTACTATAGTCTCCCTAACTCTATTTTAGAAACTACACTTTCCACAACTAAGAATCAAAGAGAAAATCTGATGTTTATCACGCAAAGAAGACCAAAGATTTATCTGCATTAAGAAACAATTATTATCTTTATTAAAAAAGCTCCTGTTGAAAGTACAAAATGTATAAGATATAATATCAATTGTGGGATACCTCAAGGCACAAATTTGGGCCCTTTTCAGTGCATTATATTTACAAATGACTTTGTAATCAGCATTATTTCTCCAATGTTACTTTTTATAGTATGTCATAGATCAAATTATTCAGTGATGTACATTCGACGCAAGATAAAGGTTTCCAACCTAAAAGGCATACTACTTTTGAAGGGGAGTGGACTATTAATAGGAATTTTGGGAGGCATGAATAATTAGGGGCGTGTCATATTTTTTTTTTTGTGTGTAGGCACGTGTGTAACGACACATTACAAAAAATTGCAGGCAGGACGTGTTCTGGAAGTGAAAATAAGTAAATAAGTTCGTGACATTATGGGTCCGGAAATATTTCCTTTCCGAGATAGATGTCGAAAGAAATTTAAAATCCGGTGTTTTGTAAATATCTCAAAAACGATTTAAGATATTACACTGCCACTGTACTATTCACCAAAGCTCAGTGTAATATCTTAAATCGTTTTCGAAATATTTAGAAAAACAGGATTTTTTTAATTTTACATCTATCAGAACGGAAGCATTTCCGGGCCCATAATATTATGAACTTATTTACTTATTTAGACATCATTTTATAAACAATGAAAAAAAAACAAAACGAGTTATCACGGAAATATTATTTTTGGGGGTGAACATGAGGGTTAGTTTGCATCCGTTTTAGGCTAAAAGAAAAAATATTAGTCGTTATTAATATGTTAAGAACACAGGGCCGCAAAATGAAATTGAATCTTACCTTCCCTCAAACAAGTTGACCTTTATATTTTTGAGACGCTGATCACGATCCTGGTATTCGTATAACCCCAGCACATCTGGATCAAGAGATGGTCGAATTTCGATAAATGATATAACTTTTTTGATCTCAGAATCCAAAACAGCGAGAAATTTTATGTCCAAATACGTGTTGACCTGTTGGTGAAAGTGACCTCTGGAGATTATCTGGAGGTCATTTAAAGGACGAATTTCCGCTTCAAAACGAGACGTCGGACCAGTTGACCTTTACGTTTTTTTGGGTCGCCGATCACGAATCCAATGTCCACGTGACCCCAGCACCTCGATATCAAGGTCGAATAAAGGTCAAATTCCGTTTTTCAAATGATATAACTTTTTTAATCCCGGAATCCGAAACAGGGAGATATATTACGTCCAAATACGTGTTGACCTGTTAGTAAAAGTGAGCTTTGGAGGTCATTTGAAGGTTAAGCCCAATTTTTTAATCTCCCGGCTATGAAATGAAACGTCAGATATGTGACCTTTGGAAGTTGTGGAGAATCATGGGAACCATAAACTGATTAATTTTGATTTGACCGTGAGAGTCCGAGATCCAACGTCTCATTTCAAATCTCAGATTCGACCTTTACATGATCTGCAAATGACCTCCAGAGGTCACTTTCTCCAACGGGTTTTATCATCAAAAAACGAAGTTTGACCTTCATTTGACCTTGATCCAGACGTGCTGTGGTTATACGATACCGGGATCTTGATCAGCGACCTCAGAAACATAAAGGTCAACTGGTTTTAGAGAAGGCAAGTCTTAATTTCATTTTGTGGCCCTGTGGAATTATTAAAGTGTGCGATTTATATTGATCTGTATTTTGTTTATTATTATTTTTTTCATTAATTTTTTAATGTGTTTTACAAGTGGCAAAATAGACAATAAATTAGAATAAATTAATACCTATTATGATGTAAGTTTTACAATAAAATTATTTATTAATTTGTAATTAAATGTAAATTAATGAACTTAAAAATGAACTCATACGTCATCTGTCAAAGCGCTATATCGCCGCTATCAATTTGAATATTTTCGTTTTAAAAAGCGTTTAAAATGGTGTTTTCTCAAGAACAAAAAGTGTTTATCAGAGTCCTACTTTAGAAATGGACGCAAGATTGATGGAATATGGAAGTATTCTATGGAATGTTTCATAGAATTTCAAAATCAATTTCCCGGCGTTGTTGAATACAAAATTTTTCAAAGTGTCGTTCAGCGTTGTGTTAATGTTTTTTCGTGAAACGGGCAGTGTAACAAGAAAAAAAGGAAGCGGCCGACCTAAAAAGCGGACTGAAGAATTAAAAGAAAATGTCCAACAAATAATGGAAAATGCGCCAAGATCTTCTGTACGTGTTTTATCACAAATGGTGGGAGTATCAGTCGGTACCTGCCACACAGTGTTAAAAAAAGATTTGCGTTTGTTCTCCTATCGGTTAACTTATCAGCAAGAACTTCATGAAGTTGATTTTCCGCGACGGTCTGTATTTTGTGAATGGTTTTTAAACAACTACGGTGAACTTCATAATATCATTTAAGTGGTTACGTAAACTCACAGAATATGAGAATGTGGTCTTCTGAAAAACCAGATAACTTTTTTGTCGAGGGCCCTCTACACGCTCAAAAAATTGGAGTTTGTTGTGCTCTCAATCGAAGGAGGATTTATGGACCTATTTTTTTTAATGGTACTCTTACTGCGCAAAGGTATAGAGAAGAAATTATCGCTCCTTTTGTTAACCAGCTGGAAGAAAACGAAATTACAAACTTTTACTTTCAACAAGATGGCGCAAGGGCACATACGGCAGGCGAGACGATGAATATGTTGAGGGAAGTTTTCCAAAATCGACTAATAAGTCTCAATGCTGAACATGAACTTCCACTGAGGTAATGTGATATTACGCCGTGTGATTTCTTTTTGTGGCCTTACCTTAAAATCACTATTTTTGAACTGCCTATTCCTGATTTAAACCATCTGCAGGCTCGACTTATAGACAAGATTCGTGAAATTAACAATACCCCGAGCATCTTAGAAAATGTCTTTAATTCTTTGAGGAACAGGTGTGAAAAGTGGAGGGGGACACTTTCAGCAGCTGCTTTAATTTATTGTTATAACAAGGAGGGGGACACTTTCCGCAGCTCCTTTAATTGTTTGTTGTTGTTATCACGATTATTCTTTAAAATAAAGTTATATAGTCATTAACGTTATTGAAACTGACAGCTGCTATGAGAAATGAGGTTAAGTTGGTCGCTATAAGCTACTCCCTACGTCCAATGTGTCAGAGCCAACTTCGACCACGTTTTTATTTGAACGCTCGTTACAATTATTTTCAGAATAGATTGTGCACCCAGTGTTTATGAAAAAAAATAAGTGTATCAAGAGTAGTGACTATAAATCAGATTAGAGTGCGCTATTAATTTTTATATCAAAGCAAACTTGCATGAAAAAAACTGAATAATGTTTAGAAATAATAAATATTTTTATATATTACGGTATACACTATTTTTTATAATTTGTTATTTCAAAAAACTTCGAGTAATGTACGGGTTGCAACATACTGCATATTCTATATTTTTAATTAACAATTTTGTCGTTTATAACAGTAATTTAACAAAATTAATTGAAAAATGTTGAATGAAAAAAATAAAATAAACCTGAACATAAATATTCTTTACTTTTTGAAAAATATATAAGTTTCAATCAATCAATGTGTATTTCAACGCCAATGCAGCCAACTTAAATTTCTAGTCAAACTTATTTCTGTGTGAGATTGCATGTTTTTACTTAGAGATCTGAGCTAGCATGTTTTCCAAGCTTAATTTGAGGTACCATTTTTTCCAAGTACAATGTTAGATAGCATGTTTTCGTAGTAACGCGTTGACCTATTTGTACAAGATTCATCCTCCACAGGGTGTTTATAAAATGTAACTATGAGATTTATTTTTAAAGGAAGATAAATCTTGTCAAAAGAAGCCAACTGCAATAAAAAATATCTTAGTAAAAGTTGTCAAATGTCATAAATATACATCAAGTCAAGAAAAAAAGGTTTTATATAGGAAGTAAGTAAAGTAAGATGGAATAACAGTCTGAATTTTTAAGTCAATATATTGCAGGAAACGACCACATGCCCCAAATCAACATTGAATAAAGCCAGCAATATCTAGTAAATAGCTACGATGCTACGCTATTCCAGCCTCTACAACTCTACTAGTCAGAAGTCAAAAAATATTATAGCTGGAAAGGCAGCAAGCAAGCAGCAACTCTTAATCTCAGGGATGAATTTGTTTGTCAAGTCAGAACGCACAAGGTTACCTATAAAAAGGAAGTTATTAATAATCTGTGTTTGCCTATCGTTCACTGCAGGGACTGATGAAAAATAACTTACAGTATACTCTGTATACCATTTACTAGTCATGTAGAGAATCAATGAGATATATAAGGTTGAATGTCAAAATATCACAAATATTGTTAGTTATATCCCCCAAAGTGCAATTGCAAATTGTGTACAGTTAGCTAATTTATAAATCTAAAAACCTTAAACTAAAATCATCCAATTAACTAAGCACTACAATACAAATAAACAGTGAAGGATTTAGAGGACAGGTACTTATCTTAAAACGAGGTGTTAAAACTAAGTATATATTCCTACGACGAGTAAGGTGGTTCCTTGCTAGCTCTCTAGGAAACTAAGGTAGAGTCGGTGTCCTAAATATCAACAAGTGTCTTGTCTCAGAATAGCTGTCAACTAAGCGAGGTTATGTCTCTCCACTTCGCTAACAGAATCACGGAGCGTGGTGATAGTAGAACGAGCTCAGCAGGGTGGGAAGGCAGGATGTCCAATTCCAATAGTATATTCTGTCAACGAATATTCCCCCAAGATCTCAGTGTTATAACATATGACCATGCCCGTCTGTCGTACTTCCAAAATCTTATATTTCCCAAATAATCGGGATAATAAGACGATGAGGGACCCGCTCAAAGAAGCCTAAAAAGTAGATTAATATTTCGATGTGAATATTTTTGAATTTAAAAACCTTCAGAGAAAATTATACAAAGAACAATTCTTACCCAACTAAGTGAGCTTCTCCTCGTGAAATAAAATCCAGCACAGCTGCTTACGGGATAAACCCTATATAAATATTACTAACGAAATCCAACTTCCACTTGATTAACTTTCCAAAAGTTACACAATTGTTAATAATATCTTTCAACGAGCTAATGAAGCTACGAAGTGATCCCTTCAACGGTTGAGATTTGAAAGAAAGAAAAGACCTATGGAATATGGAATTTTATGACAATGGTCACGTGACTTAGGCTTATTCGTTTTAATACAGAGTAAATTGAACCGTTTCACTATACCTTGGTCATCTATTTGAAACTGTTATATTATGTTATAAACAAATTAATATAAAAAGTTATGAATATATACATTAATAATAGTAATTGATAATTAATTTAAGTAATTATAAAGACATAATTTAATTATTTGTAAATGTTTATAAATTAATATTTTTGAAAACCGTAACAACGATCATTCGTCTGTTCAACCCACCAGACATATACCGGTTTCAGACTTACTAGTCAATAAGTGAGTATACGCGAGAAGTAACAGAGTGACCTATGAATGTCTTTTATAACCAAAATATAATTATTAGTTTTCCCAGTACGCATCTGTGGTCTAAAGAAAATCCCCACAACGTACGTTTTACTAACTTTCAACATGTTTGGTCTGACATTTTTAATAGGATCTTGTCATTCCCTCCCGACCCCAGCAGTTCTCAAAATGTTAACACGTTTTAGTTGTTTATTATACCAGGATCGTGTTACCCTCAAGAAATAATTTCCGAGTTATCTTCCTCGACCTCCCACACTCTAATAAGCATCCGCCCGCTCTTCCCTTAAAATTGTTGACTGTATTGATTGGCAATAAACCGTTATTTAATAATATGGCGTCGATTCCGGCTCGTAGCATGCCAGACACGATCGGATTTAAGGAAGGCCGCCTGGACGTGTCTAATGGGCCTTCGGCGTTGCAGGGCCCCTTCTTTTTGCCCGCGCCGCATTTAGAGGTGCTTATATCTCTCTTAAGGCGGGACCCGGCCGGGAATATGAGCACGGTAATGAGCGACGCGGGAATCGATACTCCGGCGCTGGTAAAAAGGATATATATTTTTTTCTTTTGGTGAAGTAACGCGAAATGACTGGTTTGAAATTTAAAGATTCGTGTTGCGGTAAAAGTTATTATGTAGATTTATCTATTTACTTCAAAATAACTGCTAAATTATGTATAAAACGGCAAAACACACTAAAAATTAAAGGAAACAGGAATGAACATGTACAGGTTGCTAGAATCACAGTTTTGACTATATAAACTGAAGTACCAAATAGGTCATTGCACATTGCACCCATGTTTCTAACCCACAAAAAGAAGTCGCCCGTAGAGCTCGAAAAACTCAAAAACTGCTCAGCTAAAGCAGTAGATCTGTCATGAGATTTTCACCAAGCTTCCGATTTCCATCACAGGAGCTGTTCATAGAGTCGAAAATCATTCTAAACACACTGAGCCATAGCAGGCAATTGATGATGATCGCCAATAAAATGGTTGTTGTTTCGAATTTTCGCAAAAACTGCTGAGCACTCTCCAAACACCATTCAACACTGCGAGGTAACTAACGCTCCAAGAAAATTTCCCATTTTAAGATCGCCTGAAATTCGAAAACCACAATGGAAATCTGTCGAGGTCACCAAGAGGTGCGATTGAACGTCAACCTCAAGATCAGGATTCTGAGCTAGATTATACAAGGTGTCCCATTAATATTGCGAAAACATTCAGGCGGAGTTTCCTCGACCAAACATAAAAAAGAAAGTTCCTATAAACCTATGTCAGAAAATGTTTCGTTTCGGAGATACAGGGTGTTGAAATTTAGAGAAAATACAAGGTTTTTACTAATATCTGGAGAACCCTAATTCCGATTTTTTTGAAATTTGGTATGTTTATTTATAAAAACGGTATAAGTCTTCTGACGTAATTTGATTTATTTTATCTATTCCAGTGGCGTCCTGGGACTCACTACTATTGATATTAATAAGTAAACATATGAGACGTCACTGCTTTTTCTTAGGTGTCATATTTTTTTCTAATTATGCGATTAAAAATACAACTTTTTTGTCTTGCTTCGTTTTCGAGCAAAAAATTAATATCCTTTCATATGCACATTCTTAAGGGAAGTAGAAAACAAAAATAGGAATTCAATGTTTTAATTATTTACTAATCAACTTTAACAATATAGTCCAATTAACTAAGCCTTTAAATCGAAATTTTGCCAACTTGGCTGAATTTTTGATATGAGTTAGATTAAGGTATATTATAACAATAAGTGAGAGTAATTTTTTGTTCAACCCCCGGCCAAGGGTGGAAAAAGATAAAACAAAGGGCTTTTTCAAGATAACTCAAAAAGGGTAAGAGCTAGAAAAAAGAGTTTTTCATGAAAGTTGTAAAGCAGACAATTCTACATAAAAATGGCCTCTTAACTTTTTCTTGTACTATTACAATTAACAGAGTTAGGGAGGCTAGAAGTTAAGGAAAGATTTCAGAAATTTAAAAAAATCATAACAAACAGAAAAATGATTGAATTTTGTAATTTTTTTTTCAATCTGCTCTAAAATATGTAACTTTTCTTTTCAGAGAAATAGATATATTTTTTAATTTTTAATAAGAAAGTTATAACAAAAAATCAAATTTTTAATCGTTAATTTTAATGATTTAACAAAATTAAATTTCTGAAATCTTCCCTTAACTTCTAGCCTCCCTAACTCTGTTAATTTTAATAGTACAAGAAAAAGCTAAGAAACCATTTTTATGTAGAATTGTCTTTTTTTTCTAGCTCTTACCCTTTTTGAGTTATCTTGAAAAAACCCTTTGTTTTATCTTTTTCCACCCTTGGCCGGGGGTTGAACAAAAAATTACTCTCACTTATTGTTATAATATACCTTAAACTAACTCATATCAAAAATTCAGCCAAGTTGACAAAATTTCGATTTAAAGGCTTAGTTAATTGGACTAAATACATTTGAAGGAAAAACAATGTAACAAGCTGAGAAACAATAACTCACTAAATAATATTTTTTTAAATAATTAATATTAACAGAAACATAAGAAAAAATATTTGACAAACAGCAATAATATGAAAAATACTTTACAGACACAGGCGTTACAACAGTTGTTGAAAATGTGCACCTTCAACACTAATATCCTACGACACATTGATTGGCGAACCCGTTCAAATATTCCGGCTGTGTGTCTAATTGTTTCACAGGTTGCGACAATGCGGTTTCTTAATTCGTCTAAGGTTTGTACTGGAGTCGTATAAACCAAATGTTTGAGGTGACCCCAAAGGAAAAATCCAGCGAATTTAAGTCGGGAGACTTCAGGGGCCAGGGTTGAGTGCCTCCTCGACCTATCCAGCGATTTGGGTAGATATTATTCAAATATTCACGTGCAGCTAAACTGAAATGGGGTGGAGCACCATCGTGCATAAAATACATTTGCAACCTTAATGACAATGGGATGTTTTCCAAAGGTACGAATAATTCATCCTCAAGAAAACAGTGATAAACATCTCCAGTAAGCCTCGGTGGTAAAAAAATGGGCCTATTAAGTAGTCTCCCACAATTCCGACCCAAACATTAAGTGAAAGTTGGTGTTGATGACGGCCTTCTAATATTGCATTTGGGTTCTCGTACATACATGATTATTATGGAAGTTCATTATGGCTTTTCTAGAAAAATCTCGCCTCATCTATGAATAGTGCTTCTGCTAAAAATTGAGGACTTTCCCCAATTTTTTGTCGTATCCATCGACATAAATCTAATCTTAACGGAAAATCAGTCGGTAAAAGTGCCTGAACCCATTGGATGTGATAAAGGTATAGAAGATTATAATCATATCGCACGTTTCACTATTTGTGTAATTCATTTTGACAAGCAGGAATTGACAACTACACAGTTCAAGAACTTATTAAAATCACACACTTGAGCTATTAAATTTTTGTTCGAAAACGAAGCAAGATATCAAAAAAAGTAAAGAGACAAAAAAGTTGTATTTTTTTATCGTATAATTAGAAAAAAATATGAAACCTAAGAAAAAGCTTTGACATCTCATAAGCTTACTTATTAATATCAACAGGAGTGAGTCCTCGGACGCTGCTGGAATAGATAAAATAAGTCAAATTACGCCAGAAGACGTCTACCGTTTTTATAAACAAATATACCAAATTTCAAAAAAAATCGGAATTAGGGTTCTCCAGATCTTAGTAAAAACCTTGTATTTTCTCTAAACTTCAACACCTTGTATATCCAAAACGAAGTATTTGGGGACGTAGGTTTATAGGAACTTCCTATCTTATTTTTAGTCAAGGAAACTCCCCTTGAATTTTTTCGCAATATTAATGGGACATCCTGTGTATCTAGCGTCCAAATCTCTCAAGATTTATTACAGTCCTGGAGCGTATACATAAGTAGTCAATAGTCCAAAATCAAAGGCATGCAAAGGATGCAAAAAAGCGTCAAATGTAAATCAAAAAATGCTCAAAAACAGAACAGTGTCAAGGGGCTCAGTTGAAGGCTTGTTTCTTACTTTGTAAACACCAGGTTTCAAGCTCCAATAGCTTCATTTGGCAGAACTGAACACAGAAAAAAGATAATCAGACCACATAATGCCTTTCAAAGACTCGCAGTGGGGATTCTATCGATCTCAGTCGCGGTCGATGCGACGAAATGATGCATCGGTTTAGTGCCCCGTGTTGCGAATCTAATAAAATCATATTGATTAAAAATATTATGGCAATGCTAGTGGCAGGTAACATATAAGATGGACATGCAGCATGCTTACTGGCAACTTAAATAAATTAAAATCATTTCAATGTGAGCAAATAAGACGGTACGGTAGGATTAAATACCACTAGGTGTCTCTTTAATTCCAAAATGACATACAAAATAAAACGCGGACTAAAAGGTATACAAAGAGTGTTTTCGTGTTAATGTAAGAGCACAGTTTACCAGGATTGGAGGTAATATTGGATTTGAATATGTAAGTGCTTGGTACGTCGCTATGACTGCTGGGTATCATAAATCAGTGGGTTATTCTCCAAATTAGCAACCTGCATGCACGGCGTAGTTATTCCAAACCAGCGTTAACTGCCGACATCCTCCACAGAAATTGCGTTACCAGTGGAAGTTAGTAAATTATTGTAGCAAATACTCGTCTAATGATATTAACCTCGTATACCTCTACCCCTCAAACGAACGAAAACTAGGTAGGGTCTCCGCCTTAGGACAGGTTGACGCCGTTGTTTGAATTGCTTTAACAACGTCACAGTGATAGTAGTTACAGTCTACGGCTGGGAAACTTAATTTCTAAAGATCAAGGAGGATATACCCAAAAATTTAAAAATAATGATACATGTCTGCATAGATATTAATTATTATGATATTTTGTGTGATCAACATTGTATATTCGGAGTTTGGGGACAGTAAACTTTCGTAATTATGTTTCCGCAAAAAGTATTCGAAAGATACACAAATCCTGATTTACTTCACAAAGAAATCACCCGCTTTGATAAACTTGCTCGTCTCGGCGCGTTCCAGTTTCCCAGATCCGCTACAATGCAAGCAATGCCTCGTCTCGACATATTATGAAGTATGTTGCATCAAAATAACAAGCCTTTCCCAACCAACCGTTATATTTCGCAAAATACGTATTCTAATAAAATATATATTCAATGTGAGGGCACATTTTCAATTTAACTTGCATCCGACTTTGTGTAAAGGTATGTTCGGGAATGTTTCTTGTGGTAGTTTGCGAGATTTACCTAAATATTAGAAAAACCAGAAACCATCACGTAAAAAACAGACGCTGCAGAAATAATTGTTTGATTCCACATTTTACTTATTACAGTCGAATTTGAACGTGAAAAAATTATTAGTAGACATTTTCAAAAATCTGAAATGAAATAGCTCTTTACAACTAACAAAGTAAGACGTGCAAAACCCGCTCGGGAATTCGCTCTTTTTGCATTAAATAGAGCTTATTTCTAAGGTAATTTTAAAAAAGAGAAATCACCTACGCCTCTTTGTTCCCAAGATAGCTTTTCTGATCTCTACTGACACTGACGAAATAATCTTAAGTATAATGTAGTAGCTGTTTTTTGTTTGAATTAATGTAATACCTTTACAATAGAGTAAAAAAACATATTGACGTTTGGAAATCATCAAACAAATCACAGATATTGCCATTAAAGACTACAAAGCAAAGGATTTCATAGCTGAACCATTTAAGGCTTCGTGTTTAACTATAATTTTATGTTCTAACTTGTGATTTTGACTATTTGCAAGTATAACGGAAAACAACGAACAAAAAGCAACAAACAGTAGGTAGACACAGACATTTATTTTATCATTCTCCTCTACAGGGTAGCTGATATATACGTAAAAAGTGACGATCTTCTTAAATTAAAATCACAAACGTTTAATAACAGAGCCCCACAAAGAAACTATCGGATCTGGTATTCAGACCCATGTATTTCCATGTATTTTTTTCCGCTGAATCCGAATATGCCTTCAGATTTGGCCCAACAGGTCTGAGATTTCGGGAAAATTCAAAAAACAGGTCAAAATTCACAAAAAACGTCATTAACGATCGACGAAAGTTATAAAAAGTCGAATTATCCTACCAGCTCACTAGACGTAGGATTTTTCACTCGTTTAATTCCAATTTATCATCATAGAGTCAGACAAGCTGGTCCAATTTCATTCAAAACAGAAAATAGATCAAAATGCTTAAAAACGCCATTTTAATAATATAATAATAATAATAAGGTTTATTGACCAAAATTACAAATTATAATTCTATAATTAGTGTGGTCAATAGGTCATTGATCAGCTGAAGCTGTTTGTATTTGTATTTTTTTACATTTTTCCCAATCTATACCCAAAATAGAAATATGAAGCATTTAAAAAATATACAATGCCTTTATGTATAATATCTTAAAAAAAAACAACAACCAAACCTGTACAAACAATCTTAACTTAAATTTAGATATATAAACTTAATATTATGCACTTAACTTTGAGCACTGGTCATTGAATATAATTTTAAATATTTTTGTCTTAAATGAGGCTAAAGAAATATCTTTTTGGGAGACAGGAATGTTATTATATTCTTTTGATATCTGATATGAATAGGAGTTCTTAAATAGTTGAGTTTTATGTTTAGGAATATCTATATCAGTTTTTTGACGAGTGTTTGTACTGTGAATATTTGTGCGATATGTAATTTTCTTCCAAAGATAAAGGGGACTTCTTTTTATTATAATTTTATGAAATAATGTTAATGCATGTAATTTTCTACGATTTGACATATTTAACCATTCGGCTTTTTCTAATGTATGTGAAATTCTATCAAACTTTCTTATTCCATATATAAGGCGTAAGCACGAATTTTGTAACTTTTGCAGGCGATTAGAATCATAAACAGAGAGTCATGGTCCATAAACGAAGTCACAGTAATTTGCATAACTTAAAACAAGAGAATCACAGAGTAATTTTTTTAATTTTATATCAAATAAATGTCTGCATTGGTATAATGTTTTTAATTTTAGATAAGACTTCTGCAGAATGAAAGAAACATGATCGGTGAACTTTAACTTATTATCGAATATAACACCCAGGTTTTTTGCCTTCTGTGTCGGTTGTAAAGATAAATTATCAATTTTTATCGGAGTATTATACAGCAATGTTGAACCAAACAACATAGATGATTTATTCGGATTAATTACTAGATTATGCTCAGTAGAAACACTCAGCAAGGCGTTTAGGTCAGTATTAATTTCATGTATTGCTTTTAATTCGTCCGATTTCCCGTATGGTTGACGATACACCCCCATATATTACCCTTTGAGTTCTGCCAATGAGATAATTCCTAAAAAAGATTACGGAGAGCGGGCTGAGACCAATAAAATGTAACACTGCTAAGAATAATTCATGGTTAATCATATCAAATGCCTTTCATGGCATAATTCGTGTTGCAGCATCTTTTTTGCACAAACACGTTATAGCAACAAAAATAAGAATGATTTTTTAGTTTTTAGAAGTTTTATTGCATTCTCAATCTTCTAGGCCGTTATCTCATCTCTCAGCACAAAAAGTAGATGGATACATGGGTGCATGGGTGGGTTTTATAGGTACAGTTGGATGGATAAATATGCGCATTCATGCATGAACGACTGGATAGAAAGATGTATGAATTCATAAATGGGTGGATGGATAAAAAGATGGATCCAGAACTCTACAACACGAATTATGCCATGAAAATGGCGTTTTTAATTTAATTTGGATCTATTTTCTGTTTTTGAATGAAATTGGACCAGCTTGTCTGACTTTATGATCATAAATTGGAATTAAACGAGTGAAAAATCATCTAGTGAGCTGGTAGAATAATTTGATTTTTTATAACTTTCGTCGATCGTAAATGACGTTTTTTTTGAATTTTGACCTGTTTTTCGAATTTTCCCGAAAACTCAGACCAGTTGGGCTAAATCTGAAGGCAGATTCGGATTCAGCGAAAAAAAAATACATGGAAATACATGGGTCTGAATACCAGATCCGATACTTTTTTTTGTGGGGCTGTGTAAATTAATAACAACTCATAAGTTAAATATTCTAGATTCCAGTATGGTATCATTGTAATTTATAACTTAAACGCTATTCAAAATTTATATCGGTATTTTTGCTCATCTACAATGATATAACAAT
This sequence comes from Anoplophora glabripennis, assembly GCF_000390285.2. Classification (NCBI taxonomy): domain Eukaryota; kingdom Metazoa; phylum Arthropoda; class Insecta; order Coleoptera; family Cerambycidae; genus Anoplophora; species Anoplophora glabripennis. Next base: position 2,646,211 of record NW_019416279.1, read on the forward strand.
CAAACATACAAACATTTAACGAATTCTTTTTCGATCCGGAGTCATTGACATCCAACGTCTCACCGCCCCTTTCCAAACCGCCTCCATAAAAGCGGGGTTACACCACAGCATCTCGTGATGTATACATCTTGGAGGGCTAATTTACATTATACGCGAATAGGTGTCGCGTAATGAATATTATAATAAGATTTCCGTGCGAGGAACAACAATTCCGGCGCGAGATTGAAGCGCTGTCTGTTTTGAAATAATTAATGCTGCTGGGTGGCAGAAACAAAAATAACAGAAAAGTAATTGTCTTACTAGCTACTAAAATTACCGTTGTAAATATTTACAAATATTCTAGAAATTGTTATGGTTTACCAAAAAATATATACAGGGTAGGCCATTTTAATCTATGTACCCAAATTTCTCCGCACCTAAGCGAGATACGGAAAAATAGTTCAGACGAAAGTTGTTCAGGATAATAGGGGTCACCTATCTGCGCAACTAGCTTTGACCTTGAGACTCATTTTCAAGGTTATTTGTTGGTGAGGGTGTTTTTTTAATAGGAACCCCTATTTTTGGCACAGCAATCGAAAAGAGCGAGAAATTTTACGACCGAAATGATATCTTCAAGTTTGTTTTCGTGACCTCGTGAAGGTCAATTCAAGATCAAATGCTAAAAAACTGCCTGGTAGCTGTTTGTTTGAGCTTTCTGACGGAATAAACGTTGTGAATGTATTGTTATAGGAAATATCGAACTTAAATGTGACAACGACCTTAACAATGTTGACCTTGAGGTCATTTTCAAGATCATTTTAATGTCAGAGTGTTTTCTTTAATGGAAAACTTTGTATTTGACACTGACAAGCACTTAGAATGTTACTTTAAATCTGTTAACCTCAGTTTTAGCGCTACCCAGAAAGTGAGTCTAAGTGCTGGCGGAATATGAGACCCTAAATGGCCTTTTTAAGGTCTGAACAACAGAGAAAAATAACATTTCTGCTGTAAAATTTTCCGCTCGTTTCGATTCCAGTGTCAAAAAAACAGCGGGACCTGGCCTTGAAAATTGACTATAAGGTTTAAGGCCGTTGCCAAATTTGAGTTTGACGTACCCTTTAAAGGTACCTTCACAACGTTAAATTAAATAAATAGCTAGCAAGCAAATTTCCAACATTTGACCTTATCAAGGTCAGAACAATAACAATTAAAATATCAATTCTGAGGTAAAATTTTTCACTTTCTTTTAAACCGGTGTCTAAAACAAAATTTTCCATTAAAAAAACACACAGACAATCAAATGACCTTGAAAATTATCTCAAGGTCAACATTGTTAAGGTCGTTACCACATTTGAGTTCGAAATTTCTTATAACCTTCACAACGTTTATTCCGCAAAAAATCCAAATAAACAGCTATCAAACAGGCAGTTTTTGACTTTTTTGACCTTGAATTAACCTTCTCGAGATCACGAAAACAAACCTCAAAATATCATTTCGGATGTAAAATTTCCCACTCTTTTCGAATCCGCTGTCAAAAATAGCGGTTCCTATTAAAAAACCACTCTGACCTTGAAAATTAATCTAAAGGTCAAAACTAGTTGCACAGATAGGCGACCTCCATTGTCCAGAAAAACTTTTGTCTTAACCATTTCTCCATATCTCGTATTCTTTGGTGAATTTTAAGGGGAGTCTTTCGTATAAAGTTTTATCTAGGATGCTTGGTTAAAAAGACACAGGGTGTTAAACTTAAAAAAATATTTTAATTTTTTAAAATAATTTAAAAACTAGTAAGTGAAATTATTTGAAATGGGGCACATGTATATATGTAATCATTGTACAAAATCTGAGGTATTTTCTTAAAATTTAGATGCTCCAGTGGCGGAGATATAGGGTATCGGATATGCCACCGGATATGTTGACAATGTTGACCTTGAGATAATTTTCAAGGTCATTTGATTGTCTGTGTGTTTTTTTAATGGAAAATTTTGTTTTAGACACCGGTTTAAAAGAAAGTGAAAAATTTTACCTCAGAATTGATATTTTAATTGTTATTGTTCTGACCTTGATAAGGTCAAATGTTGGAAATTTGCTTGCTAGCTATTTATTTAATTTAACGTTGTGAAGGTACCTTTAAAGGGTACGTCAAACTCAAATTTGGCAACGGCCTTAAACCTTATAGTCAATTTTCAAGGCCAGGTCCCGCTGTTTTTTTGACACTGGAATCGAAACGAGCGGAAAATTTTACAGCAGAAATGTTATTTTTCTCTGTTGTTCAGACCTTAAAAAGGCCATTTAGGGTCTCATATTCCGCCAGCACTTAGACTCACTTTCTGGGTAGCGCTAAAACTGAGGTTAACAGATTTAAAGTAACATTCTAAGTGCTTGTCAGTGTCAAATACAAAGTTTTCCATTAAAGAAAACACTCTGACATTAAAATGATCTTGAAAATGACCTCAAGGTCAACATTGTTAAGGTCGTTGTCACATTTAAGTTCGATATTTCCTATAACAATACATTCACAACGTTTATTCCGTCAGAAAGCTCAAACAAACAGCTACCAGGCAGTTTTTTAGCATTTGATCTTGAATTGACCTTCACGAGGTCACGAAAACAAACTTGAAGATATCATTTCGGTCGTAAAATTTCTCGCTCTTTTCGATTGCTGTGCCAAAAATAGGGGTTCCTATTAAAAAAACACCCTCACCAACAAATAACCTTGAAAATGAGTCTCAAGGTCAAAGCTAGTTGCGCAGATAGGTGACCCCTATTATCCTGAACAACTTTCGTCTGAACTATTTTTCCGTATCTCGCTTAGGTGCGGAGAAATTTGGGTACATAGATTAAAATGGCCTACCCTGTATATATTTTTTGGTAAACCATAACAATTTCTAGAATATTTGTAAATATTTACAACGGTAATTTTAGTAGCTAGTAAGACAATTACTTTTCTGTTATTTTTGTTTCTGCCACCCAGCAGCATTAATTATTTCAAAACAGACAGCGCTTCAATCTCGCGCCGGAATTGTTGTTCCTCGCACGGAAATCTTATTATAATATTCATTACGCGACACCTATTCGCGTATAATGTAAATTAGCCCTCCAAGATGTATACATCACGAGANAGTCTAACGGATTAAGATCCGGCGAACGGGGAGGCCAAGCTACGGGTCCACCTCGTCCAATCCACCGATCTGGATAAGTCTGATTTAGATATTCTCGAACTAATAAACTGAAGTGGGCTGGAGCCCCATCGTGCATAAAAAATGTTTCTAATCTTAATCCATAAGGCAAATCTTCGAGCAAAACTGGTAAAGTATTTTGTAGAAAATGTAAGTATGCGGGCCCATATAAACGATGCGGCATAACATATGGTCCTAGTAACCTATTTCCTATAATACCTGCCCAAACATTAATGGAAAACTTATCTTGGAATCGAGCTTCGAAAATCGCGTGAGGATTATCATCTGACCAAATATGATTGTTATGAAAATTTACCACTCCTCCACGCGTAAATCTTGCCTCGTCTGTAAACAAGACTTTATCGAGGAAATTACGGTCCTGATGGCATTTCATCTGCATCCACTAACAAAACTCCACTCTAGGCAAAAAATCCCGAGGTTTTAGCGCTTGAATTCTTTGCAAATGGTATGAATACAAAAGTTCCTTGTGTAAAATTTCCAATACAACACTTTGGGGAATATTCGTTTGTACTGAAATTCTTCTGGTGCTACTACCTGGATTAGCTTCAATCTGTTGTAGAAAAATTTCCTCTGTCTACGCCGTTCGGGTAGTACGGTTTCGTCCACAATCTTTCTTATTTGTTGTAAAATTACCAGTTTCTCTTAATCTCTGATGTAAACTGCTGAACAGTTTATCAGAAGGAAGCTGGCGATTTGGAAAAGTTTCTTGGTACAACCTCCGAGCTTCCAAAGCACAACCGTTTGCTTTGCCATACATGAAGTGCATGTCGGCCATTTCAGCAAAAGAGTATTCCAGCATTTTTTGAAAGACGAGAACAATGATTTTTTTCAATTACACTGTTATTAACACAATAATAATCGAATAAACTTTATTTTTAAACCTTATGTCAAATTCGTTTACCGTAACTACAGTAATTTGACCTTTTTCCATTTTCAACTTAGCACCGACATAAGCCTACTTTGATGTAGAAATTTTTATTATTGGGCGACCATGCATGCACTATTTTCTTTGGAGAGTATTTTCTCGAAAACGGCTAGCCTGACAGGTTTTCTACAAGAATACCTTTTTTATGTCATTTATACCGCGGAATCAGAATTTCTAAAGAAAACTGCAAAAATATGACGTTTAATAAAAATGTGAACAAATTAAATCGAGGCCTCCCCTGTCGGTACGCCCCTGATTAAAATAATAATTTAGTAAAAACACTGAAAAGTACCTACTATTAAAGGCAATTCATATGCCAAAATTCAGATGGCTATCTGAAACGGTTCCAGAGATATAAAATAAAACCTATATCCCGGTGCAATCTTTGAATCGCCATAGCAACCTTATGACGCATTTGCGGACCTATGTTCATATGAACTTTTCTTCATAGTTTAACATGTAGAATCACCCCTAGAATTATTCGAACGATATTTCCGGACACGCTGTATTGTTTTGGCAAGAAGTAGTTTCGATTACATTTTTTACATCTAGCTATTTTTTTCGGTGGAGACTCAACGTACGCTAAAATAACCCAAGTCCGATCCTGTCGCGCCCTCTTCCCCCCTACCTCGCCGATTCAAATTTCATCACAGCCGCCTTTGCGGTGGCCCTGCATCAAGATCCGGCCCCAAGATTAAGAATATTGCGACGCTCCGAGAGCCACTTCATAAGTTTTTCTATTTCTGGCGCGGTTTAACAGGCAGCGCCGTTTCTTTCAGGGGCCCCGTTTATTCAGATCGTGTTTTCATCCGGCGGGTTATTTGCGAAACGGATTTAATCCCCCAATCATTACTTTCTTCCGACGACGTATGGGGACGGCGCCCGACTGTGGCGTCCTGGACAAGGGGAGTAATGAGGTCGAATTTTTATACGTCGCGTGTAATTTTTATGGTCTTCGGTGAAACGTGGCTGATTGTAATCTGGGGGCGCTGCGTAAAATTCTGGATAATTTGATTTTGATGCCCCTGTTACGGGGTGGCCGTTCGATATTCGGGCGGGATTCGATTGATATTTTCCCTGCGCATGAATCAGACCATATACCATTCATAGTTGATGTATAGAGGACGGAATAATAAGGGAAAAATCGATTTTTCAAAACGTTAAAACTTTTTTATCTAATAGTACATGTCAAGAGTATTTTCCCAAAGCTTCAAGTCAATCGGAGTAAAACTCTAAGAGAGAAAGCCTTTGGAAAGTCCTCTCATTAGGCTCGGCCGGCTGGGAGCGTAGCAAGTATATCGAGGCAGCTGCTTAACTACTGTTTATCTGTCTTTCTCGCTCGCTTCTCTCGATTTCTGAGGGTTACCATTATGAAATATCTTAGTTATATGGAGCTTTTCCGAGAAAAAATTATTGAAGTTGTAGTATTTACAACCTTTATATCGCTGGACTACTGCAGTCTCTAACGTCATTCGCATTGTGCTGTGTGCGCAATGCGCTCTCTCTCGCCCCAGGCGATCACGAATACTGAAATTCAATTTTAGTGTTAACGTTTTGCGATAGTGTTTACATTAGTTTTTCAAATGTCAAAAATGGCTTACGTGTATACCAATTTAAAGAAAAGAAGAAAAAAATGTGGACGGAAATTACTATGTCTACCCCTGTATGTAACAAACCTGTATTTTACATATGCTTTGTAGATAATCAGTAATTGAAGTAATTTAAAAAAATCGTTTTTTCTCTCATATTAACATCTCGAAGCGGTTTCTGGAAACACGTCTATAGGATTGGTGTTAATTCGTGACGTAGAATGTCAAGTCAATATCGTAAAAAAATTTTTGTAAAATCTTAATGGTTTCCGAGAAAAATTTTTTTGATTTATTGAAGTATTTTCAACCTTTACATCACTAGGCTACTGTAGTCTTTAGCATCATTTGACCACTTGGTCCCAGGCGATTACTAATGGTGAAATCCGATTTTAGAGTTATCGTTGTAGCGATAGTGTTTACATTAGTTTTCCAAGTGTTAAACATGGTTTACGTATAGAGCAACTCGGGAGTTGATGGATATCGTTTTAATTTATGGTGAATCAAAATAAAATTTGTATTATGATGAAGCATTTGTGTTATGGTGAAGAATTTATGTTATGGTGAAGCAAGACAATATTTGTGTTAGTTCGTAGAAACTAGGTAATGCGGGATCGAATGTGTTTACACGTTGGTGGACAAAACTTTGAATAGTTGTGACATCAGGTATGTCAAATTATTTTATTAATTAAAACCACAGATTAATTTCATTAATTAATAATAACAATAACGACAAATGCAGTTGGATTTGCTGATATAAAATAAGTGTTATAAAATTTTATTTATTTGTTTAAATTTTTTGATTGTTAATTTTTTATTAGACTTTGCATGCTTTACCTTGCGCAAGGTCAGATTTTGCAGTGGACCAGTTTCCAGTGCCGTGCAGGAGTGTATTTTAAAATCATTTTCGAACTGCCCTTTTTGATTTTTTTTAACAAAATTGTATTTGTAAGGAGTCCCTGTACAAAAAAAAATGCTTTTTGGTTAAATTCTGAATCGCTGTATATTGTGAATATTTTTACTTGAATTCCACAACATTGTGCTTTTATTTAAAAAACTTTTTTAACATTTTTCGAGAAGTATTGGGACAAATTTGATCTTAACTTTCACATAATGAGTTATTTGTTACATATGCTCCTAGAGACAGCCTTCAGTGCTGAGAAAGCGCGACTGGTGTGCGAGAGAGAAAGGAGAATAAAAGGACATGCTATCTCTCTCGCTCCGCGAGCTGATTGGTCGGGGCTTAGGTACAGGACGGTGATTGGCATGGAGGGGAGCACGCACCGACCAATCCAGCTCGCTGAACGAGAGAGATAACATTTCCTTTTATTTTCCTTTCTCTCTCGCACACCAGTCGCGCTTTCTCAGCACTGATGACTGCCGCTAGGAGTATATGCTCGAAGGCTGTATGTGAGACCCAGCCAAGTATGTGGACTAGTCGCAACACGTCACAACATGTCTTCTATGCGATTTTCTTTCATAATTTTGAGTGAAAGAAATTCTGATTTTTTGTGAGCGACTTCTTTTCACGAAGTAATTAATACTTAACTAACTGATAGCTGCCTCTAGGAGTATATGGTCGAAGGTTACATCTGTGGCTTCTACGCCTATACTAGATTAGCTCTATCCATATGCAGACGTGTTGTTCTTAGTATCCATCCCGGTTGTGATTAATTGTAAAAAAACAACTTGCAATAAACGGATTTGCTTGAAAAACTGGAAGATACAATACGGTCAAAATGTATTATTTATCGGTTTAGTTACCTGCAGAATTAGTTATATGTGGTATATAAAGACACACGAAGTTGTAATAATCTTTAGCATTGTTCAACAGGCCAAAATCCTTTACTAGCTACACTTAAATACTGTTTGTCTTTTATTTTTGCTTATTAATAGTTCATACTTGATATGTATAGTTAGAAACATTCGAAAAATTCTACAAAAAACTATAAGGTATTCTTTTGATCCTGATGCCTTGCTTTTGTTTGCAAAATAATCTTTTACATTTGTACTTTTACCTCAGTTCTGACCCCTAGTAGGAGCGGTCAACGGGATAATTGCATTATCAGGATAAACGGTCGTAGGACATCGTCGTCTGTTCTTCCATATCGATAAGTCGTGGAGGAATTCTTATAAAATCGTGCGCTTCTGCGTTGAACCTAGTTATTATACCTAATCCGTCTAACGAACGCAATCGAGTTACGCCGTAATTGAAAAATTGAAGTTGCAGAGGATGGCACAGTGCCGCCGCGCTATTTTTGCTTGAGGTTTACAGTCGGCTTGGCGGAAAATTGAAGTTGGCCTTAAGCGAGAACAGGGCCGGTCCAAGTAATACCTGCGAGTTCTGACTTTTGGGTTCGTTACAGACGTTTCTAGGTATAATAATAGTGTCAACCTAAATTGTGTCTGTAACCAAAGGTTGTCAGTAAACAAACAATATTTTTTTTAGTTGAAATCACGTTGAAATCCTAAAACCAAGACTGAAAAAATGGAAAATGTGGAAATTCCATCTGAAATTTTAGAAAAAGCTAATGCGGTTACCTGCAGTAGCCGCATTAGCTTTTCCCGGAGAAATCAAAATCTATATACAACAAAGAATTGAAGGAATTTCAAGATTGGAAAATCAAAGGAGTGAAAGGCATAAATGAAGAGGCTTATTTTTTTCAATTTAAGTGAGAAATTAGCTCCATTGTGGACTAAATATTCCATGTTGAAGTCAACTTTGAGAGTTTATAAGAACATTGAAATTTCTAAATTCGGAAGACTAGTGGCATTTCTAAAGTCTAAGCACAAACATTTTGAACCAAAAAAATCCAAGGTTTTAGAAAGAGAACAAATCGAAAAATTTTTGTGTGAAGCCCTAGATGAAGATCATCTTATGAATAAGGTAGATTCTATTGAATAGTTTAACCGAGTTATATTTATCAAATTTGTTGTTTTTAGGTGGCGTTGATATTAGGAGTTTTTGGCGCTTGCCGTTGTGAGGAATTGACCCATCTAAGCATAGACAATATAGAGGACAAAGGACAGTATATCCACATCATGATTGCAAATACTAAAACGAACAAACCAAGAAGCTTCGCTGTGTTAAATGAAGGATTTTATGTTAATCCAATTGAATTATTTAGAAAATATTCTAAGCTAAGGCCTCAAAATGTGCAGCATAAAAGGTTCTTTTGCAATTTTCAAAAGGGCAAATGCACACGTCAATGTGTGTCAGTTAATAAGCTATCAAAAATCCCTAATGTTGTTGCGCGATTTTTGGGCTTGACAGATTCTAATTTATATACAGGGCATGGCTTGCATCACGCATCTGCAACTCTCTTGGCCAAAGCTGGAGGGGATATTACAACAATCAAACGCCACGGTGGATGGAAGTCATCTACCGTGGCAGAAAGTTATATAGAAGAGTCAATTTCCAGCAAAATTGATATTGCTAAAAAGATATAAGGGGTGCAGACTCCTGAAGCAAGCACAAGCAAAGGGGCAACCTGTTCTATTTTACCACAATCACAAAATGATTCCAATAATCCTTTGCCATCAAATTACGGCTTTACCATAAATGTTAATGTTAATATTAATAAGTAGGTAGATTGTAAGTTTGTAGCATTTTAGGTTATTTGTTGACTTATTACTGTTTCAAATTGGTTTTCTAATAAAAACTAGAAAAATAAACCAAACATTTGTCTTTTTATGATTTCTATAAGTCAC